>NC_135450.1:12492414-12792414 GCF_051991255.1 Vanacampus margaritifer
AATAATTATTATTATTATTAATAATATTATTAACATTCTTTCACAAGCAACATAATAATAATAATAATAATAATAATAAATTTGCTCACGAAAGAAGAGTATAATTTTTTGAAGAGATTCCAACGGGTCCACATTTGATTTAAATGTTCCCCCGTGTATCCTGCCAATTATGCTAAGATAACCAGCTGCTTCATATCTTATAATAAAAACTGTGAGTAGCGTCAATTATACTTCCTAATGTAACGAAAATGAACGACCATGTCCCTCAAAGTCAACAGCCATGTAAGAATGGATCATTTACATTTGGAGATGGCCTTTATCAAATTATAATAACCACCAATTACAGTTTAAATGTGTCCAGGGCTTCTTTTTGTGTGTATTATTTCATGTCCTTCAGTATGATTTTGAACGCAATCTTAACGCCTCTTCAAGAAAAAAAAAAAAAGGTCATTATGTTTGCCCACTCATGAAAGTCGTCAGCTGCCGTTCAAGCGTTTCAGTTTGTGGTGGTCTTGGCGTAAGCTTTTGTGTTAACATATTTCAAAGGTTGGTGTAGAAATCGAAAGTAAGCCACAAGGAAGTAGCCCACACGTGAAAAATGTCACTCGACCGCATAGTGGGTGCGCTTAACATGCAGTGTAATTTTTATTTTTATTTTTTTCTGTGTTAAAGAAATTGAAATGAATTCTAATCCTTTTACTTTTAAAATGAGTCAATTCATTTTTTTGATTGGATTTTATTCAAGAGAGATTAGAGCAGGGATGGACAAAGTTATGCGCTCAAGGTCCACATTTGATTTTCATTAGAAATTAATGGATACATTTTAGTAACCCTTAAATTGGCTAAATGAATGCATCAATGTCGGACTCTAATGTAAATGCTGGGTGAGCCGGACATTCTTCCACACTCTTATATGCCTATTCAACTACCACATAGTCTATAATTATTATTATTATTTTTTTTATAGTATCTTTACTATAATGCCACTATCTACAATTTTGCAGCCGTTATTGAGAGCACACTTGCTCTGACAGCCGGGTAGTAGCAGCTTTGATGTCGTCCGACTAACCTGATCGGAGACCACGGCATGCCCAAAGTTTTTCCCAAAACCAACGACGGGGCAGAGCGACGTCTCTGAGCCATATTTCGGAAGTGCTGTAAGAAAACAAAAACAGAAATACTGAAACCATTGCAGCTTTTTTTCAAGTAATGGAACGTGTCATTCAGGAACAAAAGGTGAGAAAACAAAAATTGCTTTGAAAAAAAATGCTAAAAGAACAACATTTAAACACATAAAAATATTTGTAAATCATTTAAAAGGAATCAAAAGTAGTTTTCTAATATAACCGTACACTGGAATTGATTGAGACCTTAATCAAGGGTATATGGGGAAAAAATAATAATTTTCACCAGAATTTTTAAAGCTTACTCATTTTGCGTGCAGCATAACAGCTAAATGCCGCTTCACCATGTTTGATTTAAAGTCTGGACTCCACTAATTAACCCAAAAAGGCAGACCTCAAAGCGCCAATGGAAAATGTTAATTTTTAATATTTTTGCAGCCCCGGTGGCGGCCAGGGGTACTGCACCCCTGTGAGCCCGGCCCATTGAAATGAATGGGGCCATTTAAACCAATAGGGAATTCTTCCCCCTGGTCGCCCGCCATTCATTCCAATGGCGGCTCTCGATCCCTGGTCGCCTTCGACACCAGAACAGTACTCACAGGACGCAGCGAGGCCGTGGCTTCGTCGTAGCTTCCTCTCCTCTTCGCGATGCCTCCGCTAAACGCAGAGTCCATACTGGTACTTTGTTGGGAGCTTCCGCCCGGTCTGCTATGTGAACGGAAAGGACTCGAAGTGTTCAGTTCGGTGGCGCTATTGCAAATGAGCAATTATAGACGAGATTCACAAAACTCCCCGATTGGTGCTAATGAGGGTCAGGATGGAAACAATGGAGGCCCAGCTGGCACAAAAAAGAGGGCAAGAGTGGGAGGGGGGGCTTGACCCGGTCCGATGGTGCCAGTCTGATCCCAGCTGCCCTCCCCCCATTCGTCCCACCTTCTCTTCATCCATTGATGCATCTTACTTATATAATCGGATCAGCGTGTGGAAATGACTAAAAGCTAACAAGGTCTGCCTCTAACAAAAAAAGGCAAACAAACCAGCGTCTGGCTTAGGGTTGCGCAGAAAACAGACCACCACAAACATTCGCATTGTGAACATGAGCGTCAACGGTTACATATTTGTGCCCTGCGATTCGTGGTGTACCCAGCCTCTAGAGTTGAGAGTTTACGGCTAAGAGCTAACTAACCTAGCAGACTTTGGTTGAGTCTCAAACAAAGTCAGCTAGGATAGTTAGCTTACAGTTAATTGTATGCTAACTATCCTAGCTGACGCGAGATTGTCAAATCGCGACCAAAGTCAGCTATCTAACTATGCTAATTATCCTAGCAGACTTTGGTTGAGTCTCAAACAAAGTCAGCTTAGCTAGGATAGTTAGCATGGAGTTAGTTGTATGCTAACTATCCTAGCTGACTCGAGATTGTCAAATCGCGACCAAAGTCAGCTATCTAACTATGCTAATTATCCTAGCAGACTTTGGTTGAGTCTCAAACAAAGTCAGCTTAGCTAGGATAGTTAGCATGGAGTTAGTTGTATGCTAACTATCCTAGCTGACTCGAGAGTGTCAAATCGCGACCAAAGTCAGCTATCTAACTATGCTAATTATCCTAGCAGACTTTGGTTGAGTCTCAAACAAAGTCAGCTTAGCTAGGATAGTTAGCATGGAGTTAGTTGTATGCTAACTATCCTAGCTGACTTGAGAGTGTCAAATCGCAACCAAAGTCAGCTATCTAACTATGCTAATTATCCTAGCAGACTTTGGTTGAGTCTCAAACAAAGTCAGCTTAGCTAGGATAGTTAGCATGGAGTTAGTTGTAGGCTAACTATCCTAGCTGACTCGAGAGTGTCAAATCGCGACCAAAGTCAGCTATCTAACTATGCTAATTATCCTAGCAGACTTTGGTTGAGTCTCAAACAAAGTCAGCTTAGCTAGGATAGTTAGCATGGAGTTAGTTGTATGCTAACTATCCTAGCTGACTTGAGAGTGTCAAATCGCAACCAAAGTCAGCTATCTAACTATGCTAATTATCCTAGCAGACTTTGGTTGAGTCTCAAACAAAGTCAGCTTAGCTAGGATAGTTAGCATGGAGTTAGTTGTATGCTAACTATCCAAGCTGACTTGAGTGTCAAATCGCAACCAAAGTCAGCTCTCTAAGTATGCTAATTATCCTAACAGACTTTAGTTGAGTCTCCAACAAAGTCAGCTAAGCTACGATAGGCTTGAGAGTGTCAAATCTCAACAAAGTCAACTAGCATAATTAGCATAGTTATATAATTCACAGCTAACTATCCTCGTTGATTTTGGTTGAGACTCTCAGCTCACAATTAAATCCAAGTCGAGTGCCAAATTTCATGATTGTACATAATAATACAGTAGAGAGAATTATAAGTGGTATAATCGTGATTGACATTTAACTCGATGCCCGCACGTTACAAAAGGTAGACCAACCTACGAATTATTGTTTTGCTGGTGTAGAGGAAAGTAATCCACTGTGGGGTTACTTTTCACATCACATGACCCCTGTGTGCGTGTGTGTACAGTATAAATTGAATAACACTATAAGTTGGTGACACACAACTTAATTAGATGTATGCAGATTTTGATTTGCATGTAGATTTATTTATTAGACACTTTCTCTCTCATATCACAGAATTAAAGAATTCCAATGAATCAGTACATAAAATATTATTTATATTTCCATTTACTATCCTGGTAAAAATAATAATATTACACAGTAGGTGGTTTGACAAGATTAATACAAGCACAACACAAAAACATCATAGTACAGTATTTGGTACATTTATAGATTTGAACATGTAAAGGTGGTAATTCAGTCATGTGGCATCTTTTTTCATTCTTAAGGCAGACCAAAGTTTCACATTGCAACAAAAACAAAGTTTCCACCACGTTTGATATAGGAAATTATTATTAAATTTAAATAATCTGCACTCCTGAGCAACAATGTTTTGTTGTTGTTGTTTTTTTACACATAATTTTTTTCAGCTAACAAAGCTAACAACTGACAAAGGTCAAAATACAGACACAATATGTGAAATATGTGTTGCCAATTGAGCCATTTTATTTTTTTATATTTCTCAATGTATAAAAGATGCACTATCCTAACCCACCAACAAAGCGTTTGAAGCAAAAAATTAAATACCCACAAGATGTAATTAGTTTTTCCAGTGTAAATGGCTCTCTTGCATAAAAATGACAATTCAAGGACGGCGAAAAACTGCTTAACGAGAAAACACCATTATGTGCAAGAACTCATTTTTTGACAAAAATCAACTCACCCAAAATGTTAATATTGTCGAGGTACTATGCTAGTCCTGCATATCATTTCATAACAGCAAAAAAAAAAAAAAAAGATTACACCAACTCACACTGTAGAACTTGGTGTAAGTGAGACATTTCTGCCATCTAGTGGTGAGGGGTAATATTTCAACCTAAAAACTAAACTTTATATATGTATGTATATATATATATATATATATATATATATATATATATATTTATATATATATATATATATATATATATATATATATATATATATCCTAGCTTTGTCTAAAAAGAGCTCACAGAAGCAGGCAAAAAAATGTTGACCGTTTTCTTTTTCAAAACCTTTGAGACGTTCTTTGGCGTGGACCCCCAGCAGGTGTTCACCAGTCTTGTCTGGACTTGATTACCGCTTTTGCTCTGCGTGGGATCCCTGGACAGAGCAAACGCCTGACGGACGTCGCCTCTCTCCTGGAGCTGGATTTCGATGGGGTCAGGGGCCGGGTGGTTTTTAGCAGCGTGGACTCCAACCCGATTGGCTCCCATTTTGGGACAGATCAAGACCAGTAAGGACTGGAGCTCCCTCTGGAAGGTCTTGTTGAAGTAGAAGTAAATAAACGGGTTGTAGATGTGGGAACTTTTGGCGAATAGGGCAGGGAAAACAAAGCCCTCGGGAGCCATGTATTGGCTCTCTTTGTGGAATATGTAGAGGAAGGACACGATGGCGTACGGCGCCCAGGCGATGACAAAGCCAAGACTTATGCAGAAAAACATCTGGGAGAAAAAAAATGTTACATAATAGAAAAAAAAAGACATAGGAAATATTGAAGGATGAAGAGAGATGACTTTTTTTGTGACAACAAAAGATCACAACCCTCTGGCACCACTCTACTGTGAATGGGGACAATAATTACGCCCACAGAAAAGAATAAAGACTAGTCGCCTGCTTATTTGTGGCCTCAGAACTGCTTTTTCACAACATGGCTGCCGCGGCATGACGGCGAGGCGATCTGCCTCGTCGCGTAGCGGCTGTTAATTGCATTTATTACCAAGCTAAACATTACAAAGTGTGTATAACCAAATAGCTTAGCTTTCGTCCACTAGCTTAAGGCTAATGCTAACATAGGCCATGATAAGTATCTGTGTGGGTGTTTTAGAACGCTTTATGCCAGTGTTTACCTACTTTTTTTTTTTTGTACGAGCTGTTTGGACGCTGTTTCTGGTGAGCATTAGCTAGAATGAATAAATATTTAACATTATTGCCACTCTGTTTAAATTTACTGTCAAACTAGGCTAATGCTAGCATAGACGATGATTAGGATCTGTGAGGGTGTTTTAGAATGTTTTACTGTAAGCTAGTGTTTCTGTACAAGTTTGCTTCTTTTTTTTTTGCGACCACTGTATAGTGTTATTCTTTAAAAAAATAAAAATAAATCTTCAAGATGTTTATTGCCACTCAGTTTAAGTTTACTGTCACACTAAACATGACATGTAATGTATTTAAAACTCTCAAATAACTTAGCTTTAGCCCACTAGTTTAAGACTAATGCTAACATGGGCAACGATTAGCATTTGCGTGGGTGTTTTAGAACGCTTTAAGCTATGGCTACTTCAACAGCAACAGTGCATCAACACATGTAGACAGACAACATAACAGTACTTACGGTCACATACCTTATCCTCTGCGAAGAACAAATACAATATCCCACTAGAGTTCTATGTAGCACACACCCTGTGCTTTTTGCTACTATGAATCCCACTTGAATTCTAGGCAGGACTGCAGGCAGGAGTTAAGTGAAATATGAATTGGTCTTTATACTGCCCCCCGGTGGCCAAGGCATGCAAACCAGAATGAGCGGCGCAATGATGGAATGTACAATAAACCACTTGGTAGCTATCTGAAAGTCATGTATTTCATTTGTGTCATTAAACACTTCAGACTGAGTCAAACCAATGCATTTTTTTCCGGGGAAAATGGCCGTTGTTCAGATATACTATTTAGAGAATAGAGTGCTGTAATTTTCCGTCTTTTTAGCACATCTAAGTGCTTCTCCATTACACATCATAACTCCCACTGCATTAAGTGAAGAGCGGTAAACAACATACACAGCTCACCATTGAGAGTCGTTTCTCAGCACGCCGCAGGTTGTTGTGGATGCCTCGTGCCGACAGCGAATAGGAGAAACGGGACACCTTGTAGAGGATCTGGCAGTGGGACATCACGATGACCAAGACGGGAAGCAGCGTGAAGCACACGAAGGAGCAGATGACGTAGAAGGCGTCCTTGGCCGAGGTGTGGTAGCCTCGCCAGGCGACGGTGCAGGACAGGCCGTAGGGCTCGGGGACGTACTCGCCCCAACCAAAGAGGGGGAAGCTAGACCAGACTGTAGCCACAAGCCAGATGACGCAGCACACCAGCCTGATGTTGACGTTCTCCAGCCACGCAGCTGCGGAAAGATCCATCCACCATTTTTAATTTTTTTTTTTTTTACAGCTTGTCTCCATCAAGGTTAGATCAGATTCAGATTATTTTATTGATCCCTAAAAGGGCAATTTCCCCCAGTGACAACCAGTCGACGAAATCGGCGATCAGTCATCTGAGAATTTGAATTGACTTTTTTACTAGGGCGTAGGAATCTTTGAATGTCTCACGATTTGATTCCGATTTTTGGGTGTGCGATTCGATTCAGAATCGATTTTCGATTGAGGCGTTTTTGATTCAGAATGATTTGATTGACAATGATTTTTGCTTCAATTTATAGTAATGATCTACCCCAGTCTGACTCGCTAATGCTAATTAGCGCGCTCGCGGCACTTTTATCCCTCAAAAGAACGTCTCCATGATAAAAAAAAAAAAAAAAAAACTTTACTCATACTAATGTGGCTACAGCTTAACAGTGTATCAGACCGCGTGGAACCACACTGCCCCTAAGTGGCCAAATCGGGTACAACAGCGCTCCCAATAAAGGCACACACAAAGGGAAGACAGTATAAAGTAATTTAAATAAAATCGAATTTGAATCGTACTACTGCCTCTCACAGGTCAGTCTTGGTACTGCAGCAGCAGCAGATTTTTGACGGAGATATTATGCTTGTGTGGTGGTGGTCTGTTTTGGTCAACTCAAGCACTCACTCACTCACTATAAGTAGATTATTTGTCCCTTTGTCTCGTGATGAGTCTCTCACATTTAAAAAATCAGTTTAAAGTGTTGAAAATCTATATGGATATATCCCGCTTTAGCTAGCAAGCTAGCAGGATTCAGAACGCTACTTACAGTATTGACATCTTTTTTTTAATATATTTGCTTAGAATGGATTCTAAAGAGAGTTTATAAGTCACTTTTAATTTTATAAAAAGACAACATAGAATACATACATTATGTGCCCCCTTTGCGCTTAATTAAAATTGCATGAAAATCAGTTGCCATGAGTAGAAGTAACAAAAATAACACAGTTAGCTTTAGGGATAACTGTGACAATACCCACCATAAACCAAGCTGTAGCACGTTTTAAGGTAGCGGATAATGCTGATGGCGGCAATGGTGAACATGGCGCACAGGCCGAAAATGTAGCAGCCCAGGCCGTAGTAGATGCAAGTGACATATTCCCCCAGCCACGCGTGGTGAAAGGATGACAGGATGGAGAGCGGGTAGAAGCAGATGCAACACAGGAAGTCCACCACGGCCAGGTTGACGCACAGCAGCTCGGAGCCCACCATCTTCTTCCGGCGCCGGTAGCAGATCACCAGAACTATGCCGTTACCCAGGACTGACAGCACCACTGGGGCAACCACAAACAGGACAATTATGGTTTACTATTATCTACTCTTTCATCTAATCTTACTTTCAATTACCCCACAATGTCGTTGATATTTTTTATAGTACAGCATTGTAGTTCCCAACATTTCGGAAACTATATTTTCTAGTCTTAGCACGGTATTCTGATTAAGTTTGTGGAATATGAATTAAACAGAAAAAGCCATCTGTTTGTATCCATCTCAGGGGGCGGCCATTTTGTCTTGTACTGCAACTTGCTGTCGACCGAAAATGACATCACAGTGGCTAAGGGCTCATATGACCAAATCCAGAGTTGACGATAAGTGGCAAAATGGCCGTCCCCTGAGTAGTGGGATAAATGGATTAAAAACGGGGGATTTTTCTGCTTAATTCATATTCCACAAATGTAATATGAATTAGATTATTTTCCCCACTTTTGTTAAAAATCAAGATTTTTTTTTTTACTGTACATTTAGTTTTGTACACACAATTTGTGATTAATTGCGAGTTAACTAGTGAAGTCATACGATTAATTACGATAAAAAACTTTAATTGCAATTTTTTATAATATTTTCTTTCTTTCTTTTTATTCATTTACTGCTGTTGACGGCTATAAACGTCCAAAAATAATTTTAACTATTTCTATTAGTTTAACATTTTTTTCCCCACTTTTGTTAAGAGTATGAAAACCTTTATTGTACATTTAGAACAACAAGTTATGTGATTAATTGCAATTTTAAAAAAAATTATCGCCTCTTGACTCTAATCTTCAATATTTAAAAAAAAAAAAAAAAGAATTTATGGCAGTGAATGAGTTAAGACTAGCAGCGATCGGCCTAACGCTAGCTGAGGCTAGCGAGGCTAATGGCTTTGCTCATCCACTGCCAGTTTATTTTCAAATCTCAGACTGACATCAAATCTGCGGTACTTAACTGTCGCCTTGTTAACTTGTGCCACAGAGTGTTGGTAAAAGTGACACATATCCCTACTTCCTACAATAAGTTGAAATCTGTAACAGAAATATTAAATATTATATATTAACAACGGTTTTCCGAAGTACTTCCTAATCAAAACATTTTTGTCATGAATGAATAGACACTGATTAACTTGCAACACCCTGCTTTTTAAAACATGCAATAATTAGGTTTGTCTCTCCACCCCACAAAAAACAACGGTTCCTTCCTGTATAAATTGCTCTTATTTAAGTAAGTAGCCTACTTCCGAATTAAAACATTTTGTTATGAATGAATAGACACTGATTAAAATGCAATGCAGTTATTTCTGATTGCATCTATTGTATACCCTGTCATTGTATTATAAAAGATTAAGATCACTTTCCAAATACAGCACAATAACTGATACAACCACTGTCAAATACGGTATTATGAAGATAATAGTGCTCAATTTTGATCGCCATTAACAATAATTGAACTATTATAGTTGTAGTTTGCAGTGGTGTACAACTGCATGACATCATATTGAGAAAAGCAACATGCTTTTATGGTACTCATGAATAATAACAGTGACTATTAATCATTATAATAACAGTACAGCCATATTGCAAATATATTTAATGGAGAATGATAATTCTTAGTAAGTCATTAGCTAACATAATATTTATTTAATGTATTTCCCATTGGATTTCATTAAGAGTATGACGGATACAAAGAAAAAAAGGGGGAAAAAAATATCACACGATAAACAGACTATATCATTCACCTGAGGAATTAAAACTTTAAACTACATTTTGACCAAAACAATCAAATTGCACAAATGGGAATTAAGTTTGGGAATCATACTGTCACAATAATTATCTAATCTAAATTGCTTTAAAAAAGTAACTTTAAAATCTGTTTTAGACGTGTTTGCATTTTTTTTTTGTGTATGCTTTTAATGTGAAATAAAAATAAATAATAAACAAAGAAATAATTGGTGCACGTACCCACTGTGAGGATGGCAAGTCCCACGCACGTGTCAGCAGCGGCGCTCAACTTGGACGTGAACAAAGTGTCGGTCCGGTTATCCGGAGTGTCGTTCAGGGACCTATGTTCCAACATCTTCTGTCGCTGGACCAAGTACAAAGAAAGAACAAAAACCACTACATATGTCACTTTTTTCTCACTTCTTCCAAGGCGCACGACGTGTCGCCATGGCAACCGCACTTAAACGCCTGCAGTGGAGAAACCTGTCAAGTAATCGGTAAGTAAAAGTAACACCTATGGTCTGAGAGCTGATGCTGGCTTGAATACATTTTAACATTTGTGCTCTATAATGTGAGTCAATTAAGAAGAATTAAGCAAGAAAGAGAGAGAGAGAAAAAGTAGAATTAAGCAAATCTGTAATACGTAAAGGCCGCTATTTAATTCAAAAGGACGGCAGTGGTGTGGATCAAGTTCATGCTGCATTTGAGGAAGGTGGGAAATCGGAATCATTACAGTTGGATCGTGTCAGTTCCAACCTCAAAGCGTTCGAGACTGATGTAAACAAAAAAATATGACTGAATGCGATGTTCGTTGTTCTGGTTCATTCAGTAAGCACGAGGCACATTGCGTTACGTGAAGTTATTTATTTCAAATAACTATAATAATAAAGACAAATGTATTTATAATCGTGTAAATTATGGTATGCCGTTCACGGCCTATTACTCACACCTTTCTCGAATGCAGCATTATCTAGGAAGTACAACGGCATACTAGATCAAACCGCAACGAAAATGCTCTGTGGAATTGCCTTTTTCCTACTCAAGGACATAAAAAGGCATTCACACACACACACATCATAAATGAATCAGTTAAAAACAAACTCTAGAGCACCACCACGTGTACAGGTTTACAAGCATCTCTAGACTGGTAGGAAAACGATGTGTGAAGTACAGTGTAGCAAACAGTACGAATTATGTCGCCATCTTGTGACCACCATGGTGTACTACAACTGCTACGAGTAAAACAAAACAAGCTTGTTCTATGCTTGGAGTACAAAGATAGAGTGGACTTTATTTAATGAAGAAACCTCGGGGGAATCTATCTGCGATTACAAAAACAGGTTCCATCCGGTTTCCACCTGAAAAGAGTTAATTGAAACATCAAAGACGTTGGAATGCTGTACTGACAAAACGGTATCTGAGAATCCGTAACTAAAATATTTAAAGACAAAAATGTACCCTTTCCTATGATCTAGTTGTGTCTTTCCCAACAACAAGTAAAAGCCTATTAAGGAGATACGAGCATGAGGAAGAACAGGTAGTAAAGTTTACTTCTCAAAACAACCAGGTGTTTATTTTCTTGTTTCACTACTTCATAATACAGCTTAATGAGAGGAAATCTGGAAAATGTTTGCTTTTCGTGACCAGTTGCTGTTCCTGCGCTACAACAGCACTACAGTGAAGTGTGAACAATTCCAGCAGTGTTATATGTTCTGTGAGAAACTAGCCCACTTCTGATTGGCCGAACGGCCAGAAACCCTTTCAAGGGAGGCAGAAGAAACTTAAAACTTTACATTTCTCTACTTAAGTTGTCAACCACATGACAAACTATCATCATCATCATCATCATCATCTGGACGTGACAGTCATATGAAAACGTTAATCTTACTGTATGTTGTTACTGTACATTTACATTAATACTTTGAAACTACATTTAAACTGAACCAACAACGTCATAATAGTCAATAGGTCCCCTTTAAATAGAGTGGCATTGTCCTTTTAAGTCGCCTCCAAACTAGCAGACAAATTAGGGACGCACTGACACCAATACCAGTTGAAGTCTTTTCTCCGATTTGATTCGACCTGGGCCTGTATAGTGAAACTGTGGACATATTAAACAACAAAAAAGAACCTGTCCATCACTCTTTTTAAACAGTCCCGAGTACTCAACATATAGTACTAAACTATATAATCTTGTACTCTGATTGGGTGGGGGTGGGTGTGTGGGGGTCAGTGCATCCCTAATACAAATATAACCACTCGACAAATATACTGTACAATCAAGCCTGCCTGGCATCCCAGCTTAGTCCATTTGCAAAACGAACCGCCAAAAAATACACTTTGGAAAAATATAGTACTGTATGTCTTATTTTCGCTTCTATAATTTTTTACAGAAATAACTCAAAGTAATACAAAAAAAACAAAACAACTTTGCTTCCCTGCCTGTATTTAGACATGACGGAAATACATCCTATGCTGCACTTCTTTGCATAAAGACTGGAAACGTGATTGGGCGAAAACTAAACATAGTCTTTATAGTATGATTTTAAATAAAAACGGATACATTGTCTGTTTAGGTTTCCAGGCTTTATGCTAAGCTAACAGCTACTTGCAATATATGGTGTTTAACAGAAAGACATGACAGCAGCGTCACAAAATTGCCCCAACATGATCCAGCAACTGCCACTTGAATTCCTCGCACAAACCCAGATAACCCAGACGGCAGTACAAAATAGACATCTTTGTTGAGAGATTCAGCTGGTCGCAGAAACAATCTGAATTGCTGAATTCAAGTCAACCCCCCCCCCCCACCCCCACCCACGGGACATGTACACCGAATACAGCAAGAGCAGACAAATCAACAATATACTGCCGGTAACATCAAATCTTTTTTGTGAGGCGTTTAAAGTCACTCAATGTTTTCGAAAAATGCTGAGGTGTCGTTTTTTTTTTTTTTTTTTTTAATGTTCCTCCCCCCCACCCCCCTTCCTTTCCAGGCAGTCCACGAAGGACGAGTGTTACAAGCTGACGCCCGGTGTCGTTTGGCACGTGCGTTGCTCTCACTGGCTGTGCTGGTTATTATTATTGCTATTCTTGTTGTTGTTCTGGAAACTTAGGAGCTTGTGGCTGTTGTTCTGTTCTAGTGTGCTGTTGCTGAGCTTCAGCTCGTCCAGCTGCTTCCACAGCTCGTCGCGCTCCTGCTCCTTCTTCTTCTCCCTGACAATGACAACGTCAAACCAGAAAAAAAATCAGCTTTTGTCTTTCTTTATCCAGCCCAGTTCGCTTTGTGGTAAGTAAAAAAAAAAAAATGTTTTTCATCAAAATGCAAAAAACAGGGTTTCTGCAGGTATCATCAAATTTCATTTAATGCTTTTTATTTTAAATGCAACTCAAAATTTATGTAATGCCCACGTCATACTGCATATACGCACACACACTATTACGTGTGATTAATTGGAAATTACTTTCAAGTTTTTCATACTCTCGTTAATTAGCATTAAGGTGGACAAATATGGTTACCAAATACAGGGATGTGATTTGACCAAAGTGAAATTATCTGAAAATTTAGCCGGGGGTCCGGCCCAGCTAGGTCCAGGGCAGTGCCCTGGTGGGGGGACAAGGGGGGGGGGGGGGAGCTCATGGGTTTTCCGTGTTTTTAAGTACTTTCAATGCACTCACATGACAAAGAAATAGACAAAACAACAGCATAAATTTTCAATGTATATTGAACTATCCCATATAAAATGGCAGTTTTAGTCAACTCAAAATCAGTCACATTCAAAAACATTGGACTGCCTTTGCTTTTAAAAACTATCACTGAGAATATCATCATATCTAACTCATGTGATTACTAAGTTAACACATAAATAATGTTGAAGAGTTCAAATTTCATGAACAAATAGTTGTATCATGACCAAATGAAAAGTAACTCATATTAGAGCATACCACAAATGTCTTTGTTATAGCAGAAGATGTTATCTGTCGGAGTCATGTGCATACACAATGAACTACTAAAAAAAAAAATAATAATAATAAAATAAAAAATAAAAAAAATCGATTTTTTTTGGGGGGGGGGGGATAAAAAAGGCGGAATTCCGCGAATTAGCGGAAAAATCACATCCCTGCAAATACAAATGTGGCTGTATCTTTTAGTTCATTGATAAAAGTCATTTTATAGCAAGTCATTCATAAAGTTTCAGTTAACAGTTACAAAGAATGTGAAACGTTGAGTCTTGGATTTGTGTTGAGGGAATTTTTCTGCCACGAGGTGGCATTAGTGTTTTATGTTAAATAGTAAATTGGTCTTTTCAAATTCAGAACAACTGGTATTTGGAACATACATATATTTTTAATCACATTTTTCATTGCTAAACTGTGTTATAGGGACTCTGTGGCACAATTTCATACGTAAAATAAAGCATGAACAACAATTGTTTTTAAATGTTTAATATAGAGCTGTCAAACTAATACATTTTTTAATCCGATTAATCACATCTAAGAATTCTGCGATCATTTTTTTGTGATTAATTAAACAATTAACGCTTTAACTTTGACAGCACTAGTTTAATACCTCTCAACATCTTATTTAATGTTTCTTAGTGGGTCTCCACTTTTTTTTACATGAATTTTCAAGAACTGCAAAAGTAAACCGCAATGGAAACGCTAGAGATAATAATAATTTTAAAAAAGGCCTAAAATTTGCAAAGAGAGCTTATACGCTTTGGAGAGTGTGCTTTTTTTTTTCAGCATATCAATAAAAAGGAAAATGCTAATTTTGGCTATGGAAACAATTTTTGTGAATAACCGATGACAGGACCGGATACCACGTAACATGTTTTGACAAGCTATTATGCCACACGTACATATTGTATTCACCAAAAATAGCGGCGGAGGATTAAGTAAGATATGTTTGGAGGCGACGAAGAAATTTTAATATTTTTGGAATTAATCAAATGAGCAAACATTCATCTTATGTTGACAGTCAGCCGAACATCTCTTTTCAATATTTGCAAAAATGATACTGAATGGAAACGGACATAATAGCCTGAGACACTGAAAACTATGAGACCAATGTTTATCGGTTTTAACTCACCTTTGCCGGTCTGATTTGTAAGAGGAGGTCAATTCATCAAAGAGTGTACAGTTCATCTCCATCAGCGTTTTCAGCACATTATAGACCAGAGCTATGATAGTCCTGAAATGTCAACATTTGAGTTTGTATAAAATAAACACTGTTAAAGTCACAACTCATTCAGAATGTTTACAATTGGACAATTAACACATTATTAAATCATTCCCTGCCATTGACGGCAAAAATTCATTTTTATTCATTACTATTTCTAGTTTAACATTTGTTCCCACTTTTGTTAACAAAAGTATAAAAACCTAGATTTTTTTTTGTATCTCTTTGACTGCCAAAAACGTTAAATAACGTTTCGTAAAATCCTATGGAGGAGTGCCAAAGACGTTAAAAGACGTTTTTTTTCAAAACAGGTGAAACTAACCATTTTCTATTGTTGATTACTCAAAAACGGAATAAGGTAGAAACAAACTTTTTTTTTCTGATGGAAGATGAGAGTCCAATCTTGTTTTGGCAGTATGTGTGTTTCCATAGTCCAAACACATAATTTTCTATGGACCTTGAAAGATCAGTCAAAATGCTTAAAATCGGCTGGCACCCACGGCATCCCTTTTCTGAAAACGTCTGGCAGTCAAAGAGTATAAAATGTATGATTAATCGTGAGTTAACTAGTGAAGTCATGTGATTAATTACGTTTGAAAATTGTAATTGCCTGACGCCTCAAATTTTTATAATTTTTTTCTTTAATTTTTTTTAAATTAAAAATTAAAAAGATTTTTTTTTTTTTAGAAAATGTTATTAAAAATTAGGGGCATCGGGTGATTAAAATTCACCGTAATTAATTGCATGACTTCCCTAGTAAACTCACGATTAATCACAAATTTTATATCTGTTCTAAATGTACAAAAAAAATCTAGGTTTTCATACTCTTAACAATAATGGAAAAACAACAACAAGTTTAACGAATAATAATAGTTAAAATTAATTTTTGACGTCTATAGCTGTCCTACGGAAATTCACCAGTTGGTATGTAGTATTCAAAAGAATTTCTACATACAATATAGCAAATACCAACTACACTTCTCAACTAACATCTCATGTAAAGTGGCGTCAAAGTGGAGTCAATTTGTCGTCTTAATTGTCATGAGTACGTACGGATTCCAGTGCTCTTTGGAGATCCTGTACAGGCTACAGAACATGATGGGGAGGACCTTGTCGATGTTCTCCTCGATGAGGCTGAGAATGTACTCGTTATTCCAGAAGTACAGCGCTCGCTCCGCTACCTGTCAGGGGCAGAGGAAGAAAATCAGCAATGATTTCACGTTTCCATACAGATGAGGGACGGCAATTGTGGTGGCTAACGAAAGGGTTGACAGCATTTTTTTATTTTTTTTTTTACCACAATATTAAATCTTAACATAAAAAGGAGACATCAGCAAATACAAATCTACCTGAAAATGGGGATTAGCCACACATTTGGAGATCTGCCTGAACAACGGCTCCTGGATTTTCTTGAACTGCGTAGGCTCAATGACGTCCAAAATCTCCTCAATCTCACCCAGGAACATCACCTGTTCGGTCACAAACAGCAAGGCATAGGAAAACCAGGCTATACTGTCATTGGTGAGCGTGTATTTTTAGAGGCGCACCTCTTTCTGGCTGCAGGTCTTGGGCCAAAACTTCAGCAAGCCTCGGATCACCTAAATATAAAACAAGACAATTCACTTGGGACTCCTTTAATGTGAATAATGTATCTTTATCTCGGGTGAGGAGGTGGTTTGTAGCACCCACGACACATTTCTCTGCAGCGTGACTAATTTTAGCGCCCCGGGATAGATAGTGTGTGGAGTGGGAGGAATTTTTTTTTCTCTTTTTTTTTTTTTTTACCGGTTCAGTTAGTGTTGGATCCTTTTCCAGGAACTGGACCACACAGTATGCCAGCTGGAAGACAAGAAGTGGCTCCAATTGAGATTCCATGACAATGTTAAACTACCGTCAACATGACGGCATGATACAGCAACTCAGCTAAGAATGACGCCTTTTTTATATTGTCACTAGTCACACACTTTTGTGCCAAGAAAGCTTATATATGAATATACTCTTTATATATCAGGGTTGTCAGTTGATTATATGTAATCATAATTAACTGCTTGATTTCCAAAGTTAATTTGTGTTCTGTATCTGTTCTAAATGTACAATAAAATATTTTCTTTCATACTCTGTTAATTATCATAAATGTGGTTTCTTTTAGTGCATTGATAAAGTATTTTTTAGTAAAAAAAAATTCTTAAAGTTATTTGAAGTCAAGAAGATATACCAAACAGTTAAGAAGAGTGTGAGACGTGTCATTTTGTTGAGGTAATTTTCTGCCACTAGATGGCATTAGTGGTCCATGTTGGACGTTGGTAACAGTACATTTTTCTTCTCAAATTCAATTGGCATTTGGAACATGAAGAAACTGCTCATTGTAAATTACAACTCGTCACCAGTCCCTACAAATACATACATTTTTATCACACTTATTGCAAAATTGTGTTATAGTGACTCCTTTCCACATTGATGTATGTAAAATAAAGCATTAACGTCGATGTTTTTACATTAATTGCATTTAAATTTTTAACACCCCTGAATATGGTATTTAATGCTTTTTAATGCCATTCAAAGCCTTAATTTCAGCAATTTCTAGTATTAAGCCTAATTACTTTTAATGCTTTGTAATAACTTGTGGAAACTGTGCATTGTTTTTTTTTTTTTTTGGGCTCTAGTTTTTGAGATCTTTCATATTCTTGTTTTTAAAAAAAAGGGCTAAGAATATGCAAGTTATGACATTGGTATTGTGTTTATGATACAACTTGGATGAGGCTGTTCCTGTCTTTTCAATCATGTCCACAGTATTCTTTCATTTTTGATGCGATCCTATAAAAGACACTAATCATGATCATTTCCATTAATTATCAGTCAATTAATTGTCAAAAATATTGATGTATCAATAACTAGAGCCAATTCAAAAAAAAGGATGTCATTTTTAGACTCAGCAGCCCAAAAGTACTTAAACCAGTAAAACTATCTTTGGCACTAGAATTTTTGTTGTTGTTTTAGTTGCATATCCACTAGATGGCGTTGTAGAAGCATTCTTACCTGAGCATGAAAGAGGGCCAGTGCCTTGGCCGTGTGTAATGGGATGAGCACCTTCATCAGGAACTGTTTGTGTTCTGCCTTCAAAGGCAGTGCAAACCCATTGATGATACTGTAGAAAAGAAACACGGTCGTCATCATACTGATAGGCAAAAGGTGAGGTATTATATTCAAAGTAGAGCTGTCAAACGTTTTTAATCAGATTAATCACATCTTAGAATTTTGATTAATCACTTCAATAAAAAGGCTTTTTTTCTCAACATTTTTTCCCCGCCAAATTTGAAGCGCACCGATTATGTGTTAATTCTTTTGACATTTATTGTTATGAGGATGTCTTCAAAAAAAAAATTATCCACTGCACGCTCTTCCCCCTCTTTTTCTAATCAGTTAAATACTTGCATAAATTATAATTGTAAAAAAAAAAATGACCCCAATATTTTGATATGAACAAATGTAAATACGCAAACATTTATTAAATGCTTTGCTTTAATGCATGTAACTATGTTTATTGCTCAAACACAACCTGTGCTACCTTTAACGTAGCCATCTGCTGTCACGCTAAAGGATCATCTTCATCTATGGTCAAAATTAATAGTGCGATTAATCTGTGTTAATTCATGATGAACTCATTCACTGCCATTGACGGCTATAGACGTCAAAAATTCATTTGAACTATTTCTTTTTTTTTTCTTTTTCGGAGAGCTCAGTATTGTTCATTCGATTTGACATCATCATTGCTCTCCTTTTTTAAAAAAAAATAAATTAATTAAAAAAAAAAATGTTTTTTTTTTAAATATATATACATATATATACACATATACACACACATATATATATATGTATATATATTTAAAAAAAAAATGTTTTTTTTTTAAATATATATACATATATATACACATATACACACACATATATATATATATACACACACATTTTTTTTTGTATGTAGGTGAGCATGTGCATGTGCGTGCGTGCGTGTACTCATCAGTTCACCTAAAGCCCATTAAAAAAAAAATCCCATACTAATAATATAATAATAAATTGCCAAATGCAGAAACGTCAATGTAAGTTATCACGATGTAGTGAACTATTTCTATTAGTTTTTTTCCATTTTTGTTAACGAGAGTATGAAAACCTAGAATTGTTTTTTTTAATTGTACAACAGAAATACAATTTGTGATTAATCGTGAGTTAAATATATAAGTCATGCAGTTAATTACCAATTTAATGACCAATTTAAAATTAGGGACGTCAGGAGATTACATTTTTCAATCGTAATTAATCACATGAGTTCACTAAGTTAAACTCACTATTAACCACAACATTTATATCTGTTCTAAATGTACAATAAAAAGAATTCTAGGTTTTCAATCTCGTTAACAAAAGTGGATTTTTTTTTTACACCAATAGAAATAGTTCAAATGAATTTTTTACGTCTATAGCCGTCAATGGCAGTGAATGAGTTAATGCGATCGTTTTTTTGTGATTAATTAATGAGTTAACGCTTTAACTTTGAAAGCACTAATTAAAAGGGAAATACTCCTTCACGAGACGCAGTTACATAACCAGTAGTTGAGTTCAAATCAAAAAAAAAAAAAAAAACTGACTGAAAAGTACATATAGACTGATGATACACTCACCTCCCCAGAATTTCTAGGAGCTCAGCAACTCCGTTGAAATGTTCAGTCTCATAGATGAACCTGCAAGTGCAACAAGAAAATTGCTAAAAAGGCTGATGGAAACAACCAAAGGATTGACGAATAAGTGATTCATCTCATGTGTTCAGTAAGCCGTGCCTACACACTTGTGGTATGTACATACAGCGCCTGACGGCGACAGCACTATTTTTAACCCTGCACGGCAGATGGTCAAAGTGGGTGCATCCATTCTGCCGCCCTTGCCTATTGGAAATGACACTAAGGCCCCCCCCCCCCCCCGTTTCACTCATCTAAATCTCATTGTCACGCAGCAACGGGAGCTGTAAAGAATCAACACGTTGTCTGGAATGTCGGACTCCTCTGCACTTTGCACTTTGTTGTGTCAGGAAAGCAAGACAAATGGCTTTGAGGTGCAAAAGGCACGGTGATAAAACACATGGTAGGTTGAACTTCAGCACCGCGTCTTTAAGAGATGCTATCATTTGGATGTTTGTCGGCGTACGCATTAAAAGGAACGCAAAGGCTTTAGTTAGCTTTGAACTTCCTTTCTCTCCCAGATGGCTTCAAATGTAAAATGTTATATTTTGGTGCAGTTCAATTTCTTTTAGATTCTCCCCATCGAGGCCTAATAGTGGAAGTTAATTGAAATATGAATTGGTCTTTATACTGCCCCCCGGTGGCCAAGGCGTGCAAACCAGAATTTCTTTTAGACTCTCCCATCAAGGCCTAATAGTGGAAGTTAATTGAAATATGAATTGGTCTTTATACTGCCCCCCGGTGGCCAAGGCGTGCAAACCAGAATTTCTTTTAGATTCTCCCATCGAGGCCTAATAGTGGAATAACAAAACATGTTTAACTCACCGCAAGAAGATGTTGTTAATCTGCTTCCTGATGAAGGCTCGCAACCCGAGGAACTTTCCGTAAATCCGATGAAGGATGGTCTTCAGGAAGTCCCTTTCCCTTGGATCCTCGCTGTCAAACAGTTCGAGAAGCTATGACAACAGAGAGAGAGAGAGAAAATTAAGAAAAGTCCAGGAAAATGTAAGTTGTCGCTGCGATTTGGTTATGATGTAACCGCTTAGCGAAGAATTTGGGAATGTGTCATTATAATAACCATTTAAAACAAACAAACTCACTTCCATACAAAGTAAGTAAATTACTTCTTTGGAGAAATGACGTTGCACTCATTTGTGTAGGGCTTGTACAGGCACCACACACCTTCCTATTATAAAACAGGAAGCGTGTGTGTGTGTGTGTGTATGAAACAAACGCATTGAATACACTGCCTTGTCACATCTATTTGTGGCATTACATGTGATGAGTCATCATTACGAGGCGTGGAGTTTAAAAGGAAATTGTATCTTCCAGTTAGCTGATGGCTTATATTTAAGCTTGCATACATCCTCCAAAAAAAAAAATTGTCATTGTGCATGTAAGCTCTTTTGAACTGTGACTGGAATCAGGCCCAATAGAGGCAAGGAAAGACGATTTAAAATTCTTACTTTATTGACATACAGTACATGTAGGCTATCATTTTGGAAAATTACAATTTAATGCCTTCCATATGTTGCATTTATCCTGTATAATTGAGAGTAGTTTTAGGTTGAAGATGTGATTGGGCAGCGTTGGGCTCTGTAGATAGAATTTATTGGAATTTCATCAAATGCAAAAAAAATTTTTTTTTTTAATTAGGGCTCCACCAATTTGGATTTCTTTAGGCTGATAGTATGATAAATAAAAGTACTGTGGAATGCAGAATTAAACATAAACATAAAAATCTATTTCAGGGGGCGGCCATTTTGCCACTCGCGGTCAACTGCAAATGACATCACAGATGCTGAGGTAACGACCAATCACGGCTCACCTGTTTTCTGCGTTTGGTCGGCCATGATTGGTCGTTAACTGAGCTCTGAGTAACCGTGATGTCATTTTTACTTGACAGCAAGTGGCAAAACGGCTGCATAATTCAAACGTGCGCTTAAGAAAATGTCAATGACCGTTTAAGCACACGACTCCTCTCAAGCAGAGGTGCAATTTCCTCCGCGGCGATTTGATACGTCTTTGTATACGACGAGTACTTTAAAAGAACCAAATTGCTGAACTGATGTTATTTTTCCCACGTTGCACTTGCCACCCAAACCTCCATCCATCCAGCCTGTCAATTTGCTCCCAACCGCAGCCCTCTCATCTCATCCTAAAGAGCAAAACAACAGGCGGCTATTTAAAGCTCCCCACGACACGCTCACATCATGGAAAATCAGTCCCGGCACCTCTGATGCAGCCAAGCCAACATTCCAGGCCCTTTGGTTCCTGTGGAGCTGCGGAGTGAGGGACTTCTGTACACTAACTACTAACTTAGCCAATAAACATGATTCTATTTCTGAAACAGCTTTTCAAATGTAAATGCTGACAAAATAATGGCTTACCTGGAGTACAAACTTCTGATCAATGTAGCGTTTCGCAATACTGGGCTGGAAATCTGGATTCTCGAGAAAACGCAGTAGAAACTCGTAGACAAGCTGAAAGATAGGATAAAAAAAAAAACATTCAACTAAAAGGTGCACTTTCGTGATTGATTTCTGCCCTTGTGGGACTCGCTACAATGTCAGTGCAGAGATACGACATGCTTAGCATCAAATTAGATTTTTGGGAATTCCAAAACATTTCTGCAGCCTCAACGCAGCCCCCCCCCCACACTGAAGATGCAGCTCTATGGAGGCATAAAGAAGCAACAAAATCATATCCTTACTTGGATATGCGGCCAGGAAGCTTCTAGAGTGGGCTCGTCCTCCTCCGGGTCAAAATCTGGGTTGTCGCTTGGAGCAAGTGTACGGAATATGTTTGTGCTGATCTGTGGAAATAAAGATGCTGTTAATTAAACATACAACTAATAATTAAAAAAAAAAACACATTTTTACATCTTCGTTCTGTAACTGCCAAGTCAGTTGTTTAATTCAATGAAAGAGATAGCTTGACTGTTCTATATTACTAAAGTGTGGAACTGCCCATGTAAAGTAAACGTTTTTGACTGGAAAACATGTTTGACCGTTTGACATGTTTTCATGTGTTTGCAAATAATAATATTTGCAAATACGTTCAATTCAAACATGCTTGTAGGCTAAATGCTAAAAACTTAGCATTTTGCCCATAATGCTACAGGGTATTGACTTTTGAAAAAAAATTAAGTAACTATTTTTCATCGGTTATATATAGTAAATATGTTTTCGCACAATCCCATATGACTTGCGCAAGTTATTAGTGTTTAGCCCATAAGTATGTTTGAACCTATTTAATACATTTAAACATATTTGGAAATAAAGTATTTGCAAATAAGTTCAAACGTACTTGTAGGCTAAATCCAGGGATGTGATTTGACCAAAGTGAAATTATTTGAAAATTTAGCCGGGGGTCTGGGGGCCGCTGGTGGGGGGACAAGGGGGACGTAGCCCCCCGGAGCTCATGGGTTTTCCGTGTTTTTAAGTACTTTCAATGCACTCACATGACAAAGAAATAGACAAAACAACAGCATAAATTTTCAATGTATATTGAACTATCCCATATGAAATGGCAGTTTTAGTCAACTCAAAATCAGTCACATTCAAAAACATTGGACTGCCTTTGCTTTTAAAAACTATCACTGAGAATATCATCATATCTAACTAATGTGATTACTAAGTTAACACATAAATAATGTTGAAGAGTTCAAATTTCATGAACAAATAATTGTATCATGACCAAATGAAAAGTAACTCATATTAGGGCATACCACAAATGTCTTTGTTATAGCAGAAGATGTTATCTGTCGGAGTCATGTGCATACACAATGAACTACAAAAAATAAAAAATAAAAAAAAAAATAAAAAAACGGATTTTTTTTTTGGGGGGGGGGGGGGTAAAAAAAAGCGGAATTCCGCGAATTAGCGGAAAAATCACATCCCTGTAAATCCTAAATATTTTGCATTTTTTTCCTCCCCATAATGCAACGGTGTACTGGCTTGTGCACGTACATTTGAACGTATTTGCAAATACATATCAACATATTTTCACATTAACATATGTGCAGATACATTCCAATGCATTTGCCAGTCAAAAATGCTTACTCCACATTGACAGTTCCACGCTTCCGTACTATATACTTATCATGAAATAAATATATACATGGTAAAACACAAACACTTCCTGGATTTTAGCTAGAACGGACATGGCACAATGGGGGATTTTTAATAGCCATGGCAATGTACAGTATATCCCATATACTGCTGACATGACAGAACCTGTCTAGACAGTCGACACATGATCAGCCTCCATTTTGTAATCCCCTTGAGTGCACGGGGTGTTTGTTATCTGCCGGCTCCTAATGCATACAAACCTCAAACTTTATAGTGGACAAAACAAATGAATAACCAAGTGTATCCTCAAGTGACATAATTTCCTCATATAATGGCAGCTAAGAGTGCCAAGCATTTATTTGGGGGAAGGCTTTGTCTTAGTTTTTTTCGGTCCATATTTTTTCCTGGTTTAGCAGGTTTTCTTATGGATGCCTCTACATAGTGCATCAATTGACATTTTCGCTTTAACTTCAGCTTTACAGATACCACGTTCCTTCTATGTATCAGTAGATTCAGTATTTCAATGGAGGCCACTATTTGAAAAACTACAGCCCCATATCCTTGTTTTTAGTTTTACAACTACACCCTCATAGGGCGAGCCCCCTTAAGCACAGCGTACTGACCATGGTGGTGATCTCAGGGTATGCGGATTCAACAAGCACTCCTCTGTTGGTGGACACATAGTCCACCAGTTCATTCAGAGTGGCCCTCTTGATCTCCTTGCTCTTCAGGTCCGTCACAGAGTCCAGGAAGTCGAAGAGCATGCAGCACTGCTGGAGTTTCTGGGTGAAAAGTTCCTGCTGCTCAGTGGAGGGAGCGTCTGAAATCACACAATTTTGAAAAATTGAGAACGCGCTCGCCACCATTAACTCTTTGACTGCCAGACGTTTTCAGAAAAGGGATGCCGTGGGTGCCAGCCGATTTAAGCATTTTTGACTGATCTTTCAAGGTCCGCAGAAAATTATTTGTTTGTTTGGACTATGGAAACACACATACTACCAAATGAAAGATTGGACTCTCATCTTTCATCAGAAAAAATAGTTTGTTTCTACCTTATTCCGTTTTTCAGTAATCAACAATAGAAAATGGTTAGTTTCACCTCTGTTTTGAAAAAAAAAAAAAACGTCTTTTAACGTCTTTGGCACTCCTCCATAGGATTTTACTAAACGTTATTTAACGTTTTTGGCAGTCAAAGAGTTAACATCAAATCACTAAATGAAGAAACATCTTTCTTGTCCCACAGACAAAGCCAACATTTATTCAAAAATACAGATTTTTGATTTTTATTTCTATTAGTCTATACAGATTTCGCAGAATTCAAACCCAAAACTGAAAGCATGGTATATACAATACATTGTCATTCATACTTCTGAAGACATTGAGGCACAAAGAGGCAGTCTAGTCATTCCCAGCTTTGACTGTAAAGCCTTTTATGGATTAGGCTGCGAGTACGTCCATGGTTATTAAAGCTGTCCAAGCCGGCCAAGCCATTAACAGCATTTGGAAGCCACCCAGACAGGCACACTGATGTTATGTTTGGGCACAGCGGAGGTAATCACTGTGGCCACAGGACAGCATCATGCTGAGAGGAGCATCGCTCAGGGTTCAGTCACTTTGTGCAAGGTCAAACAAACCCTTCAAAGTTGAGTTGAACACTCGAATTTGTGAATCCTATAACTATGGTAAAAGCGTGGATTTAGATCAGGGGTCAAGCAACCTTTACCGTCAAAAGAGCCATTTTAGGCCAAATAAATATTTAAAAAATCTGTCTGGAGCCACAAAACATTTGAACATTATGATGAATGAAACAGTATGGACATATTACGGTAATTTTTTGCCCCTCTTCTTCCTTTTTGGACTTTTTTGTGTACATCATATGATAATTTTTGGGATTTCTTTTTGGGTTTTGGACATTTTATAGTTACTTTTTGAATATTTTTCTTTCTGACTTTTTTTTAAAATAAGGAATTTTCTGACTTTTTTATGGCAATTTTCTGCCTTTCCTCTTTTGTTTTAAACATTTTATGGATACTTTTTGAATGTTTTCTTTTCTGCCATTTTAAAAATAAATGTTCTGATTTTTGCAAATTTTGTGTACATATTGTACTTTTCTGCTCCCCCCTCCCCTCAATTTCTCAATTTTATTTAGTCAGGACAGTGTATGTTAATGAACATTACACCACACCGGATTATAGCCATTGGACATTTTATGGTCACTTTTAGGTATTTTTTAAAAAAAACTTTTCATCTACCCTTTGACTTTTTCTGACAACTTACAAATTTGGACTGACATTTTTTGAATGTTAAATTCTTTTTTTTTTTTTTTTTTTTAAATCTACGTAAATTGTTAATTCATTCAAATAATACTTTTATAATTTTTTTAAAAATACATATGTAAAAAAAAAAAGTTTTTTATTTCTACTCTTTTTTTTTCTTCTTCTTCTTTTTTTTTTTAAAAACGATCCTCAGGGAGGCACAGAAGAGGGACAAAAGAGCCACATGTGACTCCAGAGCTGCAGGTTGCAGACCCCTGATTTATATCAAAGTCAATGTTTCAAATGTGCTTGAATATGCTCATACTCTCCTTTTGTACCCCAAAAGAATGATACTATTTCATATCATTGTACTAGTTCACAAAATATTCAACTTAGCTTTGCAAAAATACATTCATATTGGGTTCGCTAAGAATGTCTCACTCTCAAGCTGCAACCTTGAAACGATTAAAGTCAGAGTGATGCAACTAAACTACTGCGACTATTGTGTTTCACATCACAAAGCAGTCAGAGCCCTGTTTGAAGAACGGGAGAAAAAAAAAAAAAAAAAGCAGCTGGTTTTGACATGTGACAAAGCACTTAAGCAAACTGTAAGGGTCACAGAGCTTCCATACTGGCATTAGAAAAGGTGAGATGACCTGAATGTGTTTTCGCTACAAAACTGGTGCACAATTTACATGTATAACCAGAAATAAAAGCGTGTAGAAGCACTGTGTTTTAATTAACATTTTAGAAAGGAATTACAAATGTATGTGTATGATTAATGATCATAACAATTCTAAACTAGATATTGTAGCCTTCCCTGCGCAACCTTAGCCCAAAGTCAACTTATTATTTTTTTTAAATAGATTGAACACAATCTACAGTATTATTGTTCTCTCCTGAATACTCTGCATAATTATTCACAATTATTTATGTTTATTCATGAGATGACAGATCTCGCCCTGCTGTTTTTCTGCACACAATTACCACCGGCAATAGTCGATCTCGGATTAGACATACCCCACTTGTGTTTGAAAATCATGCGCGTTTGAAGTTTTTTTTTTGTCTTTGTCTCTCTCTCTCTAGACGGCTTTAGAGTCAAAATCCTCCACCTCCTAAAACGTGATGCTATTTTTGCCATGTAGATACAGATGCATTAGTGCACAAACTCCGCAGGGTGCTTCAGAAAGAAAACAGATTTCCATTCCAGTTCTGTTCCTGTGCATGTGTAAAGAAAGTAAGGACGCATTTTGAGAGGACAAAAATTAAACCAATTAATCCAGTTACAATGAGTCCGGAACAGTTCTTTACACACCAAGACATCAAACCATGTAAATCTGAAGAATACAAAAAAATAATTGTGGTCCGTGCTATTTCCACAGCATTTGGTTGCACATCGACAAGTTACACAAGCAAGTCCTCTTGAAAATAGACAAACGTATACAAATCATAGGCACAACTAGGTATGCTAATGAATTCAGCATCAGGTTATTTATCAGAATAATTTGGACCTAATGTACGTGAGTATTAGCTATCGTAAAACAATAATGAACAACTGAACTCCTTGTATCTGTTTTCATGACGCAGCATGTTTTTGTATACAAGTCAGAACGTGCGAGACGAAGGACTGCAGTATTCATAAGAAAAACAACACCGGCCATAAACTGGATTAGGAGAGATAAAGATAGCGAGCTACTTCTGAATTGTTATTTTATGTTCACAATTCCCTGTAATGCATATTAGGAACAATGGAGAATAGTGCACATAAAATGGATCAAAAATAAAAGAAGAATTTCAATCATTTATTCATCGTGGTCCAGGAAAAAAAAAAAAAAAAAAAAAAGCTTTCCCCCTTCGATTTGCTCTCTCGACAGAAAATAGGAAAATTTGTGGTTCCTCTTAGTAAAGTGCCCCTTTTGGCAAAGGCAGGCCTCTCGTGGTCTTTTCTCATTTCAAAAGTAGTACAAGTGAGGCAAGCGACCTCAGCAAAATTTTGGGAGCTTGGAAGCACATATGTCTATGTACAAAAAAACATTCCAATTTATTGATAAATCCCTTCTTTTTCAAGGTATGCAGAAATGTGAACTACGTCTTTGGCAATTAACGTTAAGTGCAGTTTTTGCGATTCCCTTCCGACTCACTCCCTATTGTATCTTTGTCATATGCGCTCAACAAAAATAGAAATGCAATACTTTTGTTTTTGCACCCATTTTTTTATGAGATCTAAACCTTCTTTCACACAAACAATAAAAAAACTGTCCCTTTCAGAGTGGGCCTTTTATTGTGGGCAGTCGAAGGCACACCTGTGCACTAATCACCTATTTAGACTGGTTTGTGAACAATATTTGAAAGAAATGGTCATTGTGTACATGGAAGACGTTTTAGAGCCAAAACAAAAAGTATCGCGTTCAGATCACAAAAAAAAAAAATCCACTCAAAAATAGCAAAATTGGACACACGTGGCATTATTATTATGAAAACATGTCGCATGTTAGCAGAAGTACTGCATGAGCGAATGTGGCTAAGTTATGCAACAATTTTCCATTTTAGCACCCTGCATTTCAGTAACTCGCTGCAGCAGAGGTCAACCCCCCCCCCCCCCCCCCCCCCCCATGGGAAACAGATATTCAATACGCCGATGGTGCATTTGTAGCATGGTGGCTGTTGTTACAACACAGAGACATGCCCCAAAAAAAAAAAGAAGCAGCAGCAATCTAACATTTTAGAAGAGTAGGTCACATTATTTCCAGCCATATCGATAGAACACCTGCAAACACTTTTAATTTAGCAGTATTTTCTCTGTGGTTAACTTCTTTTATAATTGTATCATATGCCTGCAGTGGTAATAAAGGTTTGACAATGGGGACAGATTAAGTCTGAATCGGACTCAAATTAACAATATTTGCTATGAGAACAATTGTTTCATTGAATTTTTCAATTAAATTAGAATAGCTTGGAAGTCAACGGGGCCTTTTTTAATTGAAATTGACCAACAAGCTGAATATTGTAAATGTATCAGTATTGTGATTCGTGTTTGGACTGTGAATAAGTATGGTAGTTACCATGATGGTAAAAAAATAATAATAATTCACAGTTGATGTGGACCATACAACAAATATATTTATACAATACTTAAGGAAACTTAAAGAGTTTTTACATGGTGGAGTGGACATCAATACCCTCCCCTCCCCAAGTATCAACACTTCGTAGAACTCAACCTTAACAAAGTGGAACCAAAACAATCCGAGCATGCTGGTCTGGTGACCTCGGAACAAACGGTTTTGTCTTGCCCAAAGATGACTGCAATGACACAAAATGTTATTTTGTGCTTCAAATATATATATATTTATATATATATTTGCTGTTGGGCAGAAATCGTGTACAGTATTATCCGAATGTAGTCAATTTCATAGTTTTCACAAGTCTCCCAACTACTAACTAAAGTGTTGAAAACAACTTGAGAGCAAATGTCAACTCCATTGGACACTTCGACTCGGAGAAGATGATATCATGTACACTCAGCAACCACATGATATAAGGAAAATCCTGGGAGGGGGATGTGGGGGAACACTCTCGACTGCCTCTTAGCTCTTTGACTGCCAAAGACGTTAAAAGACGTTTTTTTTCCAAAACAGAGGCAAAACTAACCATTTTCTATTGTTGATTACTGAAAAACGGAATAAGGTAGAAACAAACTTTTTTTTCTGATGAAAGATGAGAGTCCAATCTTTCATTTGGTAGTATGCGTGTTTCCATAGTCCAAACACATAATTTTCTGTGGACCTTGAAAGATCAGTCAAAAATGCTTAAAACGGCTGGCATCCCTTTTCTGAAAACGTCTGGCAGTCAAAAGAGTTAATTCAGCACTGATGTTCCACCAGATCTTAAGACGACATCATTTTCTAGTTCGACAACTCCAAAATACCAAATCTAAAACACTTTGGTGCAATAAGCCAAAGAGCAAACTGCAGCCGTCCCTGTAAGGTCATACAATGACATGACTTGAAGTGACTTGCTCTACATGAACAAACTGCAGCTGCATAATAAAATCCATAATGCCAATCCCTAATCAGTTTCCACACACTCACACGACTTGATTTGGAAGAGGCAGTCTTTAGAAAGCCGAGCCACGCCACACAAACGGACAGCAACGAGTTGCTGTACCGGTTGGATGGGATGTTAGCGGCTGTAGCGGTTGATAAAATAATCTCCTTCACGTGCACAGTGAGCACATTGTAAGCATTTTGGTACGGTTAGACAAAGAGAAAGACCAGATGAATGGTACAGCAGAAGCCGAATGGAATTTGAAGCGTGCTTCACGTCACATTATTTAAGTCATTAACTGCCATTGACGGGTATACTCGTCAATGGCAGTTAATGACTAAATAATGTGACGTGAATACTCGTGAATTACGTTTTTTCAATGGGGATGGGTGGGGGGGGTGGGCAACTGATTCAGGCACAGCACACTACCAGTTGCTATACAGTATTTACAGTCTTGCATTCTCATTTCTCACCACTGAAAACTGATACAGATGTAAGACATATACAGTATGTGGTCAAGTGAGCATTTAGGCTAGGTCTCAAGCACATTACTATAACAGTCTTAACTGATTGAGCTTAACACGTCGTGATCTGGCTTGACATAATCCTAACGGGCTCATGAGGGCAAATTGACACTGCTGCTGTCAAGCTGCCAGCACTTGTTTTTTTTTATTTTCAGGGCGAATGGAGACACTAAGAAGATGAAAACCGAGATTTTTTTTTGGGAACTGGCACCGAGGAGAAGCAGTATGCCTCGTCCTTGACATTTAAGTACCGTTCGAAAGCCCCACTTTATGAGGTTACACGAAAGAAACAGTGAAGAAGTCAAACTCAAATATCAGGTGATTTAATTAGGATTGAAGGAAAACAAAGTCATGATAATTGGGAATGTTGTACCCGGGATTCCTTCATGATGAGTATATTCATATGAGAACATCTGAGAATATTCGTCGTGCAATAAAATCTGACAAATAACAAAACATCATGAATTTAAAACATATGAGCCAGACAGGATGGAGTTAAAAAAATAAATCAAGATATCACATTAATATATGTAAATAATACGAAATTAATTACAAAGTGAGATGCAAAGTTATTTTTCGTTCGACTCCACCCGGAGATCAATGATACACTGAATCTCTGGTTATCTGTGAAATATGCAAGGCTTTTATTTTGAAAGTTGTGCTTTTATCTAATGTGTACAAGAGCGGACATTAGTACTGTCACTATTGAATATTTTTTAGAATCGATTATTATTGATTAATCAACTAATCAGATTAATTTAAAATTTGCATTTAAGTGTTTAAAAAAAATAATAATCCCCCTGATTACGGTTTATAAACCAGTCATTGGTGTTTACCTTCAATTTAAAAAAGGCGATTGATGTACTATGTTACCGGTTCCGTCATAGTTTTTCAAAGTAAAAACAGATGCTTACAAATGTTTTATTTTGATTAAACACAGAAGATAATCGGTCTTCTTTCACGAAGGACTACAGAAATCAGTGAACAATTGCTGTTGATCAGAGGATTTGGACAATTTTAAATTAAAAAATGCCTCCAAACGATTGCTTAATTATTAGATTAGTTGTCGATTAATTTGATAATCGATTAATTGCTGAATAATCGGTTAACTTTGACAGCTCTAGTGGACATTGGTAGAACATGCACCCCAAATAATAATGACAAAAATAATCACTCTCAATATTATACTTCCTAATTCATCTTGGGCGTCCTGTCTAGGAACGCCTAATTTGAGAGAATATGGCAGTTGGTGCACAAAATGAATGCTCAAATTTTGAATATGTAAAGATGTAATTTTAATGGCTGCTTATAATTCTGAACCAACTTGAACTGTCGTGAGTGAGCCGGGATTCCACCCAAAGGTGACAAGTTTGCAGTTGCGGCAAATTTTACAGAACTGGTGACGATATGTCACAATCTTGCAAAAAGAAACATGGAAGTGGTGGTGTTTTAAACATACGTATTTTTTATTATTATTTTTTTTAAGAATAAATACTTTGTTTTATGTAAAAAGCAGCAGATACAACCGAAAGTTTTGACGACGGTTTGGTGCTGTCAAGATTTCTGATGCCGCATCATGCATATGCTTTTTCTATGCTGACCAGGCCTATTATAAACTTTTAACAAATGCAACTTGGGGGGGGTGGGGGGGTTATGTTTGTCTTAGTGAGCCTGTGCAGCATTCTGGTAGCTATTTTGGTCTTTGCGGTAGTAAAATACTCAAACCAATCAAATCGTTTATTCAGAGCAGCTTTTCCAGTGGGAGTGTGAGAGGCAGGCAAGCTACACAAATGCATCCATTTACATCTTCCCACAACACATTTTCCACCAACACCGATAAGGAAGCAATTCTATTCAACAAAAATGTTTGGGGGGGGGGGGGATGTCACGACCGAGCCTGCCAAAACTCATGATTATGATTTTCATTTTAGTACAAAATACCGTTGCTGAGCGATGCCGTCATCTTGCTTGACATTATTTATTGACTGATCTTCTACTGGCAGACATGATGTTAAAAGACTATTTGGTTCCAACCTGCCAATCAATGAGCCAACAGAGTACAAATGTTTTTTTAATAAACTGTCAAAACTAAATATGCCAAATATTTAGTAAACAATAATATGCATGTGCCCGAAACATTGATTCACATCATCACATCACAGAGTACAGGTGTGGCAACGTACGATAGTAATGCAACTAAAATGAATAAATTAACACATTAATTTGCAGTGAAGCTGTCGGCTTTATTAATCATCACATGATTCTGGTGTAACATCAAAGTCACGTTTGAAATCTCCCGGCAACACAAATATTAGCCTAAATTAAGAAGGTTGCATTTTGAATATACAGCTTTTCCTGATCTGCTCCTGAAGGCTTTCCGGTTGCCACGGCAACCGTGATGGTCTCTGAGTGACTCATCTTTTCGGTGTCTATCACACAACGGGAGCTCTACGCACCCCGACCGCGGGAGGGCTGCCTGAAACGTCCTCACAGTCCGTCATTAAGGACCCGAAAACCTGACGTCTAAAGAAATGTCCTTGTCACTGCAAGGTTACAATAGTAAACACAATACTGTAGTGGAGTTGGTTCCTAATATATATATATATATATATATATATATATATATATATATATATATATATATATATATATATATATATATCAAGATTTTGTAGTATAAAAGACAGCTCTTGGGTCACACAACGGTTATCTCCATCAATGAGGCTATGCTTTCAGTTTGAAGTTTGTTTGTCTGTAAACACAATTTTTACAAACTGAGAAAAGAGGGCGTGGACTGCAGAATTGACAGTTAGTGCAACTGTACAAAAAGGAAGAAGTAAAGTGTGTAATTATGGTATAACACTGAATCATTAAAACACATGCAATAGACCAGAACTTTAAAAGTCAAACAATTTGAAAAATGACTGCAGAACCAAGTGGTTCCACTGTCAGGCATTATCATAAACCTTTAAATTCTACCTTTGGCCACATTGTGACGTCGGATTCTCGTTAAGGTAAGCCATTTTGAATTAAAAAGAAACTTTTCCTTTTATATAAGTGACGATTTGGCCCAACCGGAATGTTTGCTGCCGTCAGCACGGGGTGCGTTCAGAAATTGACTCCGACGCCCAGTGTTGGGAGACGCACGCACGCACGCACGCAACCATCACATCACATTAATTTCCAAATGCAGCCTACCGGTATGTTATAAAGCAATCAGCAGCTCAGGCTTGAACTCTTTCCATCTGTACTTTGTCAAATACATATCCAACAAAATCCAACGTCTATCTTTTTTTTTTTTTTTACTTCTTCATGATGCATTTTTTGACAGCTGCGTATTATATGGGGCAATTTATGGTCCGAAAATAACGTCATGTAAAACAAAATTGCTGTCTACCTTATGTTTGATCAAATTAAAAAAGTGACGCAGAATGTATTAACAATTAGTGGTTATCCAGGTTGCCTAACATAATGAGCACACCCACCAAGTGTTTTTTTTTATACATTCCTCAGTGAAGACGACAACTTCTAGAATTTTGATGAAAATGTACCTAAAATTCTTATGGATGGATCACAATTTGTTTTCTAATCTAAATTTTTTTGCTTTGCTAGATTTTCACTGGCACATTCTTATTTTTGCAACATTAATTAATTTGTTAGAAATAGTATAAAATGGTTCCTACTTTACATCAATGACGTGTACTTAGTCTCAGAAAAACTAAAGTTTGTCCTATTTGCAGATGATACAACAATATTATGCTCTGGCGAGAATCTCAAAACAGAGAAGAGATTACAATTGAAATGTGTAAGTTATAAAAATGTGTTTGCCTTCAATAAATTGTCTTTAAATATACTAAAACTCTGTTTTTTGAGAAACGTCACACTTACCTCATTTAATATATTGTGTTGAAGTTTGGGGAAATGTATAGAAGAGCAACACAGAAGTTTTGGGGAAATTACTACATAAAGCAGAAGACATGATGATTCTGAAATTAAATTTGTACTTAGCAGCTAATGTTAGAAGTTGAATCCCCCAACATCATATTCACCTGCTGTGCCATCTCACTCACTCACTCCGTGATGATACTCAGGATCAACTCATGGTTCAATATCGAATCATCTGGCAAGCATGGAGCTCAACTACTTTTGAACTTAAGTCTCCTCCTTATGTCATGTAACTTTTGGTATAAACCTTTTTAAGTCTCTTAAAAAAAAAAAAATCTAAACACCATTGTTGAGATTGGTCCTTATTTTGAATGAGGTGCAAAAAACAAAACGTTAATAGATCTGGTGAGGCACACTGACCTTTTGCATGTCAAATAATGATGGCTCCACATTAGTTTGATGTTTTCGGACTTTTTATACCTTACCCCATAATCTGAGGCCTGCTCTGAAGTGTATGACTTTTGGAGATTACCAGTGAAGTACTATGGTGCATGTAGCCATAAACAAGCACCAATACGTCAATATTACACCTTATGCTAGCATCGCTGCAGACTGACTCATATTAACACACAATATAACAATATTCGCAGTGATATCTTTGTATCTTCTGCCAGCAAGATAGTTGACAGGCAGAAAAATGCAATGCTCTTCCACTACGTTTCAGGAAGTTCAATTAACCAAACGTAATTGGCATTTTGTTGGAAGGTGTGCCCTGAGATTTTTGTAATGTAAAGTATGTGCCTTGGCTCAATAACGGTTATGGAACACAGCACTGCATGGCTAGAACTGACAAATTCAAAGCAACAGGTGGGCCTTGTCTTCTTTTAGAAGGCTTGCCATCTTGAATGTGTGCAAAAAAAGCACTTCAAAGTTACACGTTCAGTTTCACACACTTGGTTGGATAAATAGTGTTGGGAGTCAAGGTGTGATTCTGAGCAGTGGGCATAACGTGTCACCGTGATGGCCTATTTAATTCACCCACCAGACCTCCATCATCATCCTCCTCCTCTCTTACCTTTGAGCTGAGGCAGCGACGAAAGCTCCACCGGGGCGATCTGAGTCCTGTACTGAGACGAGCTGGGCGACTTTCTCTGTTTTTGGGCCTTCCTCACAGACTTTCTCGTAAATCCGTCCACTTTCTCGGCTGCAGAGATGGCCGACATTTTGATGCGGGTGCCGACAAGAGCCCCGAGGGCGATTTGCCGTGAAGCTCCTCGTCAGATTCGCAAAAAACAAGGTCTTCTCCTCGGTGTGTTTTCTCCCCCCCCGCCCCGAGCGTTCGCATCCGCACAAAAATGTGGAGCAACCTGCGCAACTTGACGCTCGCCACCTGTCAAAAAAACTGCGACGTTATTCAGCGTGATCCGACATTGCTTGTTTGAGGACGTTGCATCTTATGTACGGCTCGCTGTTTTCTCGGATCGATCTTCGAAATAGCCAAACTACAACTCGACATAGCCTCTTGGTACCACCAACAAGTCACTCGCCTGTAAGAAAATGGCCGTGGACTTCCTGCTTACGTTGTTTCGCTTGTAAAATACTGACCTTTTCAGCACATATCCAATCGTATTGCCTCCATAAAGTTGTCGAGAGGCGTGAATGTACGCGGCTAACTACTGTACTGTACGCTGGCAGCTAACACGTACCTAGCATGACTAGCTTGTTAGCATAGCTGACTTTAGACGGATACGGTAGAACATCGCTCCACCATCGAAATCCGAGACGAAAAAAGTAGTAGCTCCATGTAAATCCGCGTGGGTCTTTGCATAAGCAAGCCAAAAATAAAAAAATAAAATCAGTGTTCACAGGCCGCTTTTTTTCAGGCTGGTTTTTACAGCCGCCGAGTATTTTCACTCGCGGTCGATGAAGTTCAAATTCCCTCTACGCCTTAAAACACTTAAAAGTTAGCCGCCTTCCCAGTTGTGTCACGCGGCGTTAGTTACGTCCCCTATCGAATCGACGGTCGTACCTCTCGGTATCACCCGCTAATGTGAATATTTTCTTCGATGTGTCAAATTACCAAATGTCGGTAGCCATAAACAACCCCAGCACCACCGCTGTGTCGTTGTGTTTCGACCTACAGTACAGTTAGGTAGACTGCATCGCCTGACGGGTTCTTGGCGTCCCCAGAAGCCAATCGCGGAAGAGATTGTACAAAACAGGAAACTTTTTAACCAATAGGATAGAATAACGAGCGGACCCTTAACACGTGACACGTGGAAACAAATACAGTAGGGACAGTAGATTTCATTGCAGCGAGACATGAAAACATGATCATCTTTAAATATTTTCTACTATTATTCTTGCATTTACATTGAAATTTAATTTAAAAACAAAAATAAATTGTATTTATTGTAACACTGTTCGGTTCAGTTGCAGCGTTGCGCGACCATTTTAGATTGACGTTACTACCAACCAATCAAGGAAGATATTGTGAAAAACAGGAAACTTTTTAACCAATTGAATTGTAAAAGATTTAATTTGTGACACTGTGAAAACGAATTAGTAGCCACAGGCAACAGTACTCTGCAAGTAGTTCAGATTATTTCACAAAATTATTGTTATAGTCCATTATCACATCAGTTTAAATGTATAAAAAAAAAAAAAAAAAGTTAAAACAAAATTACAACTGTTATTATGCACATTCATCTGCACCATTTAGGAAGTTTTACCACAATTATTATTATTTTTTTTCATATTTATAAAAGTAGTAAAATAAAATTAAGGATTCATTTTTGAAAATCAATTTGAAGCATCACCTGGCACCGTGATGTTCATATCATGAGGAATAAAAAAATAAAATAAAAATCAAATATCTTTCTGTCACCCACATGGGTAGTTGATGGGTTGGAGCATAACACCTGATTCTAAAAAACACAAAGCCAAGAACATCATTTACACTCTTAAAAATATTTTCATTTTCATAAAAATCTGCCCACTCAACTGCGTCACAAGCAAACCATACAACAATCACTTGCTGTTTTGTACATATTAACAACTGGAGCATTAGCTCCAGAATGAAAAAAAAACAAACAAAAATAGTGAACAGATCAGAGCTAATGTGCTTTAAACATTGAGTTCAACGTTTATAGAAGGACTCCAAGACCAACTGAATAATTCTACATTTAACTTTTATACTTCATGGGACATGCTGTTTATTCAGATATCAAAAGTCTAAAGGTTTTTGCTTCAACAAGCTGATAAAATTGAGTAAGTTATGTCAAATAGCCTCCTAAATGTAGCATGCTGGAGTAAAAGAATTACTCATTAAAAAAAATCCACTACAAACTTGTCAGTCAGCAACTCTGCACAGTATCAAAAACGTTAAGGAGGCACTAACAAACTATGCCCCAATAAATATAAAATAGTCAAATGTGTTAAGGAAAACATTTCACTGATTAATGGTACAGTACAAAACAGTTTGTTGGCTCCAGTTAAAACGACCTATAACACAGTATCACAAACAGAAACTAATTGATGTTGACGGTCACTCTGTGGGTCTCCTCGTGAAATAGGACGAGATTTTTTTCATGTTCTGCTGTGCGCGCCAAGTCTGAAAAAAGTAGATTAGAGAAAAGGTTATACTCTACTACAGTTGTCGTTTCATCTGTAGCTTACTCCATGGTCTGCAAATTTCTATTTCTTCCTAATAGTGACTCTTGATGAAGTGGCAAGACAGCTGAGCGTGATTTTCTCGACTGGCAACATATTCAGAATGCCTTAATCGTGATGGCCGGCCTTAACAGCAGGAAGCAACTAAAATAAATGGCTCCCTTTTGTGTCTTAGGAAGTGCAAGTTAAACTACTGTGTCATGTCAGTGTGCTGGTTCTAAGTCCTTAATTGGTGGAGTCTGGTACAAAGCCTGGACCTTTCTATACAAACCCAGACTTAATTTGATCTCATTTGGACTAATGTTTGTAATTTACTGCAGTAATTGCAAGCATCCAGGAATAGCTTGTGATTCAGCCAACCAAAGTCCTTCTTGTTCAACATGAAACTCAACGATAAATATATTATATATATATATATATATATACACACACAGTGAGGGACAAAAACTGAACTGAAGGACTGAATTGTTCAAAATGTACATCTGCCTCACAGTTCTCAGGCTAGGGGTTCAAATTCCTCCCACATTCCACATGCATGGTGACAATGACGACAGACAGTATAGAAAACGAATGGGTGCTATACATTATGCAGGGTCGGACATTAACCGTGACCCCAAAGTTCACTGATACTGGCCCAGCTGGGCCACCAGTACAACTTTCATAAATAAATGGGATGAAAACAACACTTTTTTTTTTTTTAAAGGGGAAGTCAACCCAATTTTTTGACAATGTTCTATGCAACCAAATTGGTCTAAATATGGTATTCTTGTTAATATTGCGTCAGTGGAATATGAGTTAAGCAGCAAAACCCAGCCGTTTTTATCTATCTCAGGGGGCAGCCATTTTGGTACTTTGACCTAAGATGACATCAGGTAACAACCAATTACAGCGCAGCTTCAGACAACAGGTGAGCTCTGATTGGTTGTTGCCTGAGCCCCTGAGCAACATTGATGTCATTTTCAGTCGACAGCAAGTGGCAAAATGGCCGTCCCCAGAGATGATCATAACTCATACTCCAAAAATGTAATATTACTAACTACTGAGATCACATGTAACACATTATTGTCGACAAATGTTTAAGGTTGACTTCCACTTTAAATATCCAATAATCAATATTTTGAGTTTTAGCCGCTTAAATTAATCAATTAGTTTCCCAATCATTTTTTTTTTAAACCAGCAAGCATTTTTGGCCACTTAGTCGACACGCTTCACTATTCCACATTCCACAGGTAGGCCTACATACAGTATATAATTCGGAATTTTATTAGGTATTGTTTTAAATCAGGGCTACTGCCAGATACAAGCACATCTTAAAAACAACATTTGTGTTCCCTCGTTTTCCGCTGGGGTTCGGTTCCAAAAAATATCCGCAATAAATGGAATCCACGAAGTAGTTAGCTTTACGTTTTAAATTTGTTATAAATGTTTTAAGGCTCGAAAACCTCTCACCACACACTCATAAATTTTATAAAATAGTTACATTATTGTAAAAAAAAACCATGCAAAATTGCACTAAAGAAAAATCCGCGAAACAAACGAGGCTGCGAAAAGTGAACCGTGTTATAGCGAGGGAACACTGTTTTGCGATTGTGCTTACCGGTGAAGCTGGCGTCTTGCTTGCTTGTTTCTTTGCAGCACTTGGGCTTCCTCTCATCTTTTGGCCCATCGCTGACAGCCAATCTGTCATCCCAGGGCAGTAGTTCTCCTTGCCAGTCTGTCTCGATGACGCTCGCTCTTCCTCAAAACGATTGTCTGTCTGTAGCGGACCCTCCTGAGCTGAGCAAGAGATGCCAGCTTGCGCCCGGCTCCTTTTGGCAACATGGTAGAGTTCTGAGACGCAGTCGCGCGGCTTTGCGCCCTCACATTCATCAGTTGAGCCGTTGGCAGTCTCGAGCCTGCGTTTGGCTCGTGGTGCCGTTGCGGACGGGAAGCCCGCTGAGCTCTGAGAACACGGACTCAGGACTTTACACAGCGGAGGGCTCTTCTGGCTTGGAGATCCTTGTCTCGGGGATAGCCATGATTTGATGGAACGTGGTGTTCTCTGACAATTGGCTGCTTTGGCTTGCTGAGAATGTACGGGTGATGTGGTGCTTGAGGATAGAGGTAAGGCGGCGCCACTCGGAGCGCAGGAGGCGAGACGCGGGGAGGCCAGCCTGCCAATGCTCTCGGCACTCTGTTCCTTAGCAGGGGTTGTCTCGGTGGGATTTGAAGTTTCTGAAAATACAACAAGACCCAATTAACTTATTCACTGCCATTGACGGGTATAAACGTCAAAAATTCATTTTTACTATTTCTATTAGTTTAACATTTTTTTCCACTTTTGTTAACAAGAGTATGAAAAGCTAGAATTGATATAAAATTTGTGATTAATCGCAAGTTGACTAGTGAAGTCATGCAATTAATTACAATAAAAAACCTGCCTGACGCCCCGAATTTTAACCTTCTTTTTTTTTTAATTCATTTACTGACACTGAGGGCTATAAATGTCAAAAATTCATTTAAACTATTTCTTTAGTTTAACATTTTTTTCCCCACTTTTGTTTTTATTGTACATTTAAACCGATATAAAATTTGTGATTAATCGTGAGTTAACTAGTGAAGTCATGCGATTAAGATAAAAAAAACTTTAATTGCCTGACGCCCCTAATTTTAATAATTTCTTTTTTTTATTCATTTACTGACATTGAGGGCTATAAACGTCAAAAATTCATTTAAACTATTTCTTTAGTTTAACATTTTTTTCCCCACTTTTGTTTTTATTGTACATTTAAACCGATATAAAATTTGTGATTAATCGTGAGTTAACTAGTGAAGTCATGCGATTAATTAAGATAAAAAACTTTAATTGCCTGACGCCCCGAATTTTAATATTTTCTTTTTTTTATTCATTTACTGTCATTGAGGGCTATAAACGTCAAAAATTCATTTAAACTATTTCTTTAGTTTAACATTTTTTTCCCCACTTTTGTTTTTATTGTACATTTAAACCGATATAAAATTTGTGATTAATCATGAGTTAACTAGTGAAGTCATGCGATTAATTAAGATAAAAAACTTTAATTGCCTGACGCCCCGAATTTTAATATTTTCTTTTTTTTTTATTCATTTACTGACATTGATGGCTATAAACGTCAAAAATTCATTTAAACTATTTCTTTAGTTTAACATTTTTTTCCCCACTTTTGTTTTCATTGTACATTTAAACCGATATAAAATTTGTGATTAATCGTGAGTTAACTAGTGAAGTCATGCGATTAATGACAATTAAAAAAATGTAATCGCCTCTTGCCCCTCATTTTTAATAATCTTTTTTTTTAAACAAATTTATAGCAGTGAATGGGTTAAGATTTGGCAAACTATACTGCGCTAAAACAGCTGTATGGTAATTAAACAGATGTTGACAAAGATTGTCCTTACTGCGTGGACTCTTAGGACGTGCCCAGCCAACGAGATTGGCCTCTCCCACTGATGACTGCGCGCCGTCCATTTCACGGTGAAGGCGCCAGATGCGTACAGTGTGGTCATCAGAGCAAGAAGCGATCTGCCATGAGAAGACAGAATTTAATTATTATTTTTTTTTTTAAATAGAACAAAGGAAATTCATTTTATGTCAAGTTTAATGCTGACCTTAGTGAAGTCTGTTGGGCACCATGCAACAGATGTCACTTCCTCACCATGGCCTTGAAGTGTCATGGGAGCATGTGTAGGATCAGAGATCTGGAATAGACAAATATTTACAGGTAATCATTTAGAATCACAGTAAATAAATAGTAATTTTCCCTTTTTTTTTTTAACAAAATAAATATGTACCTTCCAAATGTATGTGTGGTTATCACTTGAACCACTGGCCAAGAACTGGTCATTTGGGCTAATTGTGGACTTGATGTAAAAAGATGAGTTTTGGTGGCCACCGAACACTGCCTCTGTAGGTGATAACATACTGGAATGAGTAACAAAAACATGATTGCAATCCAAAATGATTTAGCAACTTCAGCAGCGACTGTTCAAATAAAGTATCATTTTTAAACTGTGCATGTGTTGTAACGAATTTCATAACAAGTCAGTCTTGCAAACGGACCCTGTCGACATCACGACCAAGATAAGACTGCGGTGAAAACTCGCAAGTCAAATGGCACTGAATGGACAACATTTTTGAGAAATGATGCGACTAAAGTCGGACGAGTTCAAACTGAGACTTCAAATGAAGTTATTTTTGGTGACTTACTCAAAAAAAACAAAAACAGCCTGACCTCAAAAGCAGAACGTGGGTGGATAAAATGGCAAATATAATATTACAAAGTCTTCTCTCATTCACAAAAGTACCCAACAAGGTTATTTTAGTTAACTAAAAATTTTTAAATAATTACTGTGTTTTTTTTTGTTTTTTTTTATCTTGCACATAAGACATAAAAAAAAAAAAAAAAAAAACTAAAATGAAGCATTAAAAAAAAATAAAAATTAAATAAATAACAAGCCCACTCAGAAAATTAATTAAAACTAAATAAAAAACAAAACTCAAAATGTAATAAAAATTAACTAGCAAAAAGCCCTAAGTGCCCTCTTGCGTTACTCCATATAGTTTATAGCGCCATCTAGTGATAAGTACTGGTATTAAAAAAAAACGTCCTTCCCCCCCATGTTGTATATCAATACACATTTTAAGTGTAGATGTTGATTTACCTGGTGTAGTTTTTATCCCACTGACATTGAACATGTAAATATTGTCATCAGTGCAGTTGCACATGACATTTGACCTCGTGGAGTCCAGCACAAGCCCAGAATAACCTGGCATACAAGCAAAACAATATGAATTTCACTGTCACTTGAATCGAAGTTCATGTGAGCATTAGTCAAAAGTGCACAACTAACCAAGACGCACGCGCATGGAAGAACCAGGATACGGGTACGTCTGCAAGGCCACAGGGTCGTGATGGTGTGCAGTGTAGTTTTTCCTCAGGTCCCACATCTTAACAAACCTTTTAGGATCAATAAGATGAACACGATTTAGTGAAACTCATTTAGTGAAGTTAAATATCATGGAAGCATATGACGGGGCGCATCTAACCCATCAACTGCCCCTGAGGAGATGAGCGTGTGCTGATCTTGAAATAAGACAACAGTGACGCTCTGCTGGGTGTCCTGCAAAACACGGGAAGGTCTGAATTCCCGCAGCATGAGACTCTATTTGCTTGAACACATTTTCGTCGAGGAAACTCACCACACTGGGAGCCATGCCACGGATGCTGAGTCGTCTCTTCTTTATTTTTGATAGGGAGTTGGTCTCTGCTTTGTTATGAGCGCCGTGGATTTGTTTAACTGGTTTGTAGAAACCATCTGTGAAAAGTACAAATTATGAGACATTGTTATTAGTCAAATTTAGGGCGTGTTATATCAAATGTAAATTGTACCTTTTTTACTGCATCTGGTATCCCACACCAAAATATTTCCATCTCTCGCACCAGTACAAAACACAGCTGTGAAAAGATAACGGCAATATCATATGAAAAGATTTGTATTTGCAAACATAATTATGGTTATCCGTCCATTTCCTTTATTACTTATCCTCGCTAACATCACAGGTGAGTTGATTTGGTCGTAGATTAAGTTATACCTTTGTCCTCTGAAGTGAATGCAACTGATTTCAGGCTGCAGAGGTGGCCCTTGAAACTGCCCAACAGCTCGCCCGACTTCACATCCCACAACCTGGCCATCTGGTCGCCTGCAGCAGTCACCTAAAGGTGGACACATGACATTAAAATAAATGAGAAAAACAAAGTTTGTGGTTTTTTTTTTTACACCATAAAGGATTACTATGGACTATATCTTACCAATTGAGACTCCCCAGGCACCCACGCTATGTCAAACACAGCATTCTCATGAGCCAGCCATTCTACAAAGATACACAGAGTTAGCATCTTCTATTCCCAAATAATAAAATGAACATGCGTCATGATGCACCTCTCAGAAGTGGATTTCCTCGCCCCTCTGTGTTGTAAATCCTAACAATGCCTTCTTCATTTGCCACAGCCAGAATATCCTGAATCGCCCTTGCTGTGAGAACATTTACACGGCCTGGCGTCAAATTTATGATAACACACACTTGGCCATCTGATGGTGAATTTTAAGTGCTCTACCAGAGGAGAAGGATAACCCAAACGGGGGCACGGAATCGCCGAGGTTGCCGTAGGAGATGTGTTCATCGTGGCGAACACACTGGTAGCCTTCCAGGAGGGAGCTCAGAGGATACTTGGTCCAGGGATGCGCAGGTAATGCTGGGCAGATCAAGGCATAGAAATATCATTTTGGTGTTACTTTTTGAAGTCAACTTGACAACTGCTACGCTGTCAAAATGGCTACGGTAAATGCAAATCAATCTTATCAACTCACGTGTTTACTGGTCACTGCACTAGGGCAACTATTCGATGGCAAATATCATAATAATGTTCGATTGCAAACGTTTTATGTCACAACTTTAACCAAATAGAGGAGTCCATTAGTCCAATCAATACGTTAGTTGTACTTTGGTCAAGTCAGTTCCTGAAGTTGTAGGAAAATAGTGTAACTAATTCAAAGCACGACCACAGACAAGTAAAAGACCAATGTTAAATGGTAAAGACAGTAAATTCATGGACAAATCAGTTGTTTTTAGTTTTAACTGACGCTTAACTCGAGTGAAATAGCAAATAATTGTTCCTGTCAAAAAATGGATATTATGTCTTACCATTCTGCCGTTGTCTGCCTAGGCGATTGTCAATAACTGAACGAAAAAGCATCCCTGTGCTTCAATGGGAGCCGATCAGATGATTCTAAAATATATTTATGTATTTATTATACTGCAAAATTGGTAAGGTCCTTATAAGATGGTGGTTCGCGCTATTAACGTGGCTGTTCTTTCCCGCGAACTGACCGTCTGAACGCAGGGACTGAATTCCGCGCTAAACCAGCATTCAGCGCCACCATTGGTCCGTACAGCCACTTCTGCTCCGGGGGAACTTCCAGTTCCGCTTTCTGTGCGCCACTTGACTTTAAAAAATAAAACTCAACGTTTGAGATTTCCAAAATGTAAATAAATGCTATTTGATTATTATTATTATTTTCATGAACTGTTTCTAGTTGAAGTAACAAAGAGTCGAATTTAAACCCGTTTCTAAGATTATTGTAATTAAACATTGTTTACTTTCGGTGGATTTCTCTTTTATTGGAATGCGTGTAGGTTTGAAATAAGATTGAATGAGAAACGCCCACTTGGATAAGCAATGACATTTTCTATAGAAAATGACAGCGAAAAATATAATTTGTTTAGAGCAGCATATAAATAAACGGGCGGGTAGTTGTATTTTATTGTGATAATGCAATGGATAGAGGATCTGTCGCGTCTACATCCGGTTTAAATATGACCGCAAAATAAAATGTGCTCATGTTTATGCCTTCAAATGTGAAATATTAAAACGGAAAAGAACGAAAAATGTCTCTCTCAACAGCGCGTTCGTTCCTTTCGGAGGCCTGCTATGGCGAGCAAGAACTTGACGCCAATTCCGCACTCTTGGAGCTTGACAAAGGTGCCGACATGCTAGCCTGCTAACGAATTAGCATAGCTTCCTGCTCTTATTGATTGCAGCAAAAAAAGCAGGACATGTCTTAATCCGTATGATGATATTGTTGTGATTGTAGGACATTAGCATGTCTTGTTTTCACTTATCGAATGTGTTTTTATTTCAGGGCTGCGGTCGGGAAAGCCCGGAGAGCAGTGTGAAGCTGTTGTGCTCTTCCCAAAACTCTTCCTCAAGTACCCCTTTCCTATCCTCATTAACTCTGCGTTTCTGAAACTCGCAGACATATTTAGATTGGGGTATGGCTGATCAATATGGATTATATATTAATTATTGTCAAATGATCTGTAACTCATAGTTGAGGATAGTGGGCTTAAAACAAGAATGGACACATATTAATACAAGATTGTTTTTCTGATTATAGGAACAACTTCCTTCGCCTCTGTGTACTGAAAGTAACACAACAGAGTGAAAAACACCTGGAAAAAATCCTCAATGTGGACGAATTTGTCAAAAGGGTGTTTTCCGTCATCCATAGCAATGACCCCGTCGCTCGAGCCATTACTTTGAGGTAATCTATATTGGACATGTTGATTAGGAAATAACGGTTTATTTGGTTGATTCAAATTGTATTTGTTTTAATTATCGTCTTCTATGTTTTATGTACGGCACTTTGTCACAGCTGTAGCTGCTGTTAAAATGCTATATAAATAAATGAAAAATCCTGCACTGATATAGAAGCAATGGTCATTTACCATTATGTATTTTATTCCCATCAGGATGCTTGGCAGTTTGGCCTCCATCATCCCAGAGAGGAAAAACGCCCACCACAGTATTCGCCAGAGTCTCGACTCGCATGACAACGTGGAAGTGGAAGCTGCTATATTTGCTGCAGCCAGCTTTTCTGCACAGTCAAAGTAAGGACTGCATACATAATTGCTGGGGGTATTTGGTTTCCGACAGTTACACGATTTTGTACTCAAGTTGGAATCCACACCAAAGCAGTAGTGAAGTCTTACAGCAGCTGCGGAAAGTAGTTCATTATTTTACTGCTTATTACTATTTTCAGAGTCTTTGCAGCTGGGATTTGCAACAAAGTCAGCGAGATGATTCAAGGTAATACTACAGTATTGAGAATTCTCGAAACGGTAGTTAACACCAATTCCAATCATTTTCTTTCTGCAAAAAGTAGCACCTGCAACATGTGTGATATTCTTTTTTTAGAAGTCTCATTTCTTTGCCTTAAGGTTTGGAGACCCCCGTTGACCTGAAACTGAAGTTGATCCCCATGCTGCAACACATGCACCATGATGCTAGTTTGGCATCCAGCAGTCGTGAACTTTTACAAAACCTGGTCACCTCTTACCCTTCCACGCCCATGGTCATTGTGACCCTGCACACCTTCACTCAGCTCGCCGCCTCCTCCCTGATTGACATACCCAAGCAGGTTGTGCCTTTTGGATAAAAGTACCATTTTTTTCATAATGTTTTTTTTTTTTTTAAACGTCTTTTTATTTGGATCCTATAGTTGCAGCTCCTCCTTCAATACCTGAAGGATGACCCACGGAAAGCTGTCAAGAGGCTGGCGATTAATGATCTAAAGCTTCTCGCTAAAAAAGCTCCTCATCTTTGGATAAGGGAAAACACTCAGGTACTGGTTTAGCTTTGGGCAATAGTCTTCATTTTTGTTATGAGTGTAATGGTATAAACTTCACATGATATATATATTTTTTAAATCAGAGTTTATTTATTATGATTATTCGGTCACCTGTTGCAGCAGTTTAACTTGGAGTTTAAGTCATGGTTTATTGTCCAAACTGTGTTGTAAACATGATTGGATTTTCATTTTCACTCGCAGACGCTGTGTGAGTGTGCACTGAGCAGCCCTTACGTTAGTTTGAAGCTGGGCATGTTAGCTGTGCTCTCCACCCTCTCTGAAACAATTGCACTTAAGCAGTACTTCACTCATACAACAGGTATGAGCCTTTCTGTATTTTTTATTATTATTATTATTACGCAATTGATTTGCGCTAAACTGCTAATTGCATCATATTAATCCAAAAACATTTTCTTCAGTGTCCGCTCCCCCGCGAATCACTGACCTGGTGAAATTGGCACAGGAGTGCTGTTACCATAGCAACCTGGCTGTCGCTGCTCATGGAGTCATTGTGCTCTCCAACATTGTCATTTCCTGTCCAGAAAAAGGTATAGGTTAGATGTCCACTGACATATTGACACTTATTGTGCCAGCTCCTTTCAAGCGCCTCCTTCTCAGTTATATTTGTGTATGTGTGTATATCCTCAGATATTGCTCATCTGGAGCAGGATACAGTATTAGGGCAGGAGTCTCTGCTGATGCTTTGCAGTCAGGATGGCAGCCCCAGTGCCCAGGCTACACTTAAAGTAAGACAACACAGTGTCGGCATTAATTTGCTAAGGACAAACTAGCTTTCTATTTAATCCTGCAAAGTCATCTTAACTCTTTGACTGCCAGACGTTTTCAGAAATGGGATGCCGTGGGTGCCAGCCGATTTAAGCATTTTTGACTGATCTTTCAAGGTCCACAGAAAATGATGTGTTTGGACTATGGAAACACAAATACTACCAAATGAAAGATTGGACTCTCATCTTTCATCATAAAAAAAAGTTTGTTTCTACCTTATTCCGTTTTTCAGTAATCAACAATAAAAAATGGTTAATTTCACCTGTGTTTTGAAAAAAACATATTTTAACGTCTTTGGCAGTCCTCCATAGGATTTTACTAAACTTTATTTAACGTTTTTGGCAGTCAAAGAGTTAATGATTGGTTGAGTCCTCATGATGTCCTAAATAGTTTCAAGTTTGCTTACAATTTTCCAATTCTTTCACGTTAGACCACCCTCACCTCATTAGTCAAGCTGCTGAAGTGTCGACCACACCTGAGCCAATCCGCCGTGGAGTTCCTGCTGGGTCAGCTCCACTTGTCCTGCGACTCCTCTCGCGTTCTCATGTGCCACACTCTGTCAGCCATCGCCACTCATCTGCCAGTGCTCGGAGACAGCATGCTGGGAGATCTGGTGGACCTCTACCGGGTGGCCAGTCACTCGTCCACCGACAAACAGCAGGAGCTTCTGGTGAGAAAAGTGCACACTCATAACATTTTAAATGTCATTTTTGTGTGTATTGACACTTCAACCAACGCTAGCTACTCCGCCGCTAACATGCATTTTTATTAAAGACAATACAGCACATTGAAAGTCCTTAAAACACAAGAAAATAAGTTATAAACTTCCTGAAAAGCACTTGGGCAGTCATTATTCCAAGTTCCAAAATATCACATGCCACTCGGTTTTAGGTGTTCATTGCTTAACCAGTAGAGGGCGGTCATGCACTAAATGTGCCTAGAAGAAGACAGGAACAAGAAGTTATTAGCCTCATGTAGCTAACAGGTAGCTTTACCCTTGTTTACTCATGGAATAATGTTGAAGCATCATCTAGGAGTTACTTTTAAGACACTATTATATGTGTAATGTTGATATAATGAGGTACAGTATATGTGAACTAAACGGTAGTTAGTGTTTGTTCAACTTAAGTGGTTATCGATGGTTATCGGTTATCGCTAATGCTAATCGCGATTGCTCACCGTTTAGCATAGGCTAATTTTGTTGGTGTTTAATCATGCTAATGTATAGGAGATAATAAATTATGAGTACTTAAATCCACTCAATTCAACTTGCGTCTAACCTTAGTAGATTAACAAAAATAATAATAATAATCACGGGGGGAAGACGGAATTACTTGATTATTCAATAGGATAATCTATTTTATAAAGATTTGATAGTGACAGAACTACAGATAGGTGTGAATAGGTGAGTTTTTCACCAAATATTTGTTGGTTTCCACAAAAAGAAATTGCTTAGTGAATTATAAGTCACAAAAGATTCATGCTACACTATTGCTCCTTCTGTCCCTCATTTTTCTTCCCATCTTCTATGATCCCGCTCAGGTTTCTTTGGCAACTGTGATTTTTGTCGCCAGCCAGTCATCACTGTCAGCCGAAGTAAAAACAGTCATCAAACAGCAGCTTGAGAACGTCGCCAATGGTTGGACCGTCTACCGGATCGCTCGGCAGGCTTCCCGCATGGTAATCATGGACTTTACTCATCACGTTTTATTGATCGTGAAGCAGTTCTAGCAAATGGTTTTGTGCTTTACAGTGGAAGTGACAAGTGTTTGTTTTTTTTACGTCTTATGTCAAGTATGAGACTTTTTTTTTTTTTTACTTTTGTATTCTTGGCGAAGAGAGCCGCTGCCCTGCACTGCCATCAACAGGCCACTAATTGAACAGCAGGCAACCGACATAAGGACAGTTTTGTCTGAAGTCACAGAGGAGGCATTATAAGAGTGTTTCAATGTCACTGACTGGTTCCACTACATAATTAGCATAATCAAATAAAGTTGAATTATATGTGTACCTGTAAAGGGAAATGCAGTCATCACAATGTTAAACGTTTTACTGCTACGTAGAGCTTTGCGTGGTTGCATGAAAGTGTTCTCTTGATCGCGCAGGGGTGCCACGAGTTCTCCAGCGAGCTCTACCAGAGTCTGCGAACCCGCGTGGCGTCGGAGCACTTCTACTTCTGGCTCAACAGCCTCAAGGAGTTCTCCCAGGCCGAACAGTGCCTGACACACATGGAGGACGGAGACTACAGCGGAGCCATGAGCGCCATTGCTGAGGCCCTGCGCTCCTACCAAAAGGGCATCGCCTCCCTCACAGTCAGTTAACCGTCAGGCATCTGGCCGCCATTAAACATTTATTTCACTAACTCCATCACCGGTGACAGATGCTCCCGGCTGATGATTCCCGTGATAGTCTCGGTGTTGGATCGGATCTCGCACAGCCTGTTAGCGGATTAATGTGCATAATACCTGCCTGTATCTTGTCAATTCATCTCGAGACATGCGCGACTGCGGCGTTAATGTAAGGTTATGTGATTAATCCTCCCCTCTAGGCAGCCAGCACGCCTCTAAATCCACTTACATTCCAGTGCGAGTTCATCAAGCTGCGCATCGACAACCTGCAAGCGCTGTCCCAGCTCATTTGCACCTGCAACAGCCTCAAGACAAGCCCGCCTCCCGCCGTCGCCACCTCCCTCGCCCTGAGCACGGGTCACGACCTGCAGAGCTGCGGGCGCATCTCGCTACAGGTAAAAAACGTGCAAAGACCAGGGTTATTTTACAAAATCACTCAAACTACAATTCAAAAATCATTTTTGTTGATAAAATAAAATAAAAAATGCTTTTTTTTTTTCTTTTTTTTTTTTAAAAAGGAAATTAACTAAAACTTTAAATTATAGCGAAAATGTCCTTCATTTTCGTCTTTGGTAATTATTTTAATGCACGGGCCTTTGGGATTGATCTTAAATGTGACTTTAAGTATGTTTATTTTGATATTAACCAGAATAAGGACGTTTGAAAGTGTGTCGCACAGAAGTGACATCATCTAGCAGCAGCCAATAGAAAAGCAGCTTTAGATGCTGTCGCTCCCTATGTAACAATTTTGCGTGCTTGACTTATGGCTCCATTGGTTTGCCTCGCCTTCCTTTTCATTTAGCTCAGTCAAAACGCAATGCTAGGTAAGAAATGCGTTGCTTTTTTTCCCATTTTACTATTATTAAATCTTGCACACAAGTAATACACAGCATTTGTTAAATGATAAAAACTAATACTAAAACTAAGCTTTTTTTTAAAAAATAACTAAAACTAATAAAAACTAACAGAGCCGACCTGAAAATGAATTAAAACTATCCAAATTTAAAAAACTCAAAACCAAATAAAAACTGAATTATAATGAAAATTCCAAAACAATAATAACCCTTAATAATAATGTGCACGTCGTAATTATCAGTTGATTAATTTGTGTAGAAAGAAAGCCGGGATGGGCAAAGTATGACCCACTGACAATTTACATTATCAAGACTCCTGTAATATTTGTTGAAATAATTTAGTTTTTTCCTTTAAAATTATATGTTTAAATTTTTTTTTTAATTCATTTATAGTATGAACTAATTGGTTAATAGGTTGTAAAATAATACAGTATCAGTAAATAAAAAGATTTATATAAATGTAATTTTACTTTAATATAATAATTGCTAGATTAATTAGCATGTCCTCATTAGCTACCTTTTATAAGGATAAGCGGAATGGATAAATACTAAAATTAGAAAAATTAGAATGAATTATCTTAATATTAACGTGCTATTTTACATGATTAAAAAAAAAAAAAAAAAAAACTTGGCCCATCTGTCTGTTTAAAAAAAAATAAAAATAAAAATCAATCACTGTATTTCTCCGCTTTTCAGATGAAAGTGTGCATGGACGAGTTCAAAAGTCTGGCCGCCCGCTATGCTGAGTTACACCAGTCATCGTTTGACGCCGACTGCGCCACTCTTCGAAATGTGGAGCTGTATCCTATTACCAGGAATGCACCGATGCCGGTTTCGGTATTGCTGGCAATTGCCAATACTTTTTTCAGTCGTAGTTGTACTTAAAAAAAAATAAAAAGGTCCAATACAACTTTACTAGCCTGACACTTAACGTAGGAGCAGATGAAGTGCTCAAATAAATATTTGTACTTGGGGGGGGGGGGGGGGGACATCGGTGCATTCACTTTGATCCTCCGTCTTCGCACCTTGTGACTGATGTTCTCTGCCGTGATGTTTTTTTGGTTTTGTTTTCTTAACTGCCTGGTTAGACAACAACAGAGTTGTCTGCTTGTCTCTCATGTGATTGAGGCTCTGATATTGGACCCGCAGGCCGTCAGGTAAGCCCCGCCTCCACGAGAGATTTATGCTCCAATATACAGCAGTAATACATTTTTAATAGAATTTGCAACGCATTCCATAGCGACGCGTTGCCGACTGCTATTTAGTCAAACATCTTTTGCTTCCATTTTTTTTTTCCTGACCTCCACTGCCCTGATATTTGAGAAGATGAGTCATTTCCATGCGGTGCCTTGTTGGAGACGCATCCGTAAAATGTCAACTTAGTTTATATGCATGCTAATGAGTTTGCACTATGTTGCGTAAATACATGAAAACATTGCATAAAATCAGATAACAACTGATCACTTTGCTCTCTGTGTGTGTACGTCGTGTAGTTACCAGGAGTACGGCCCTCTTGGATCGGTTCAGTCAGAGAGTGAATATGAGCGACGGATGATGTCAGTCTTTACACGCGTGCTTGAGGAGGTGGAGGCCCTAAACCAGAAGCATCCACCTGTGTCATACCTGGTAAAAAACAAAAATATATATCTCATGTTATAATTGCTCTGATTATGTCAGATGTAACAATTACTATGTCTTCTTCAGCATACAGGTTGTCTTTGTGACGCCATCATAGCTCTGCTGAAGGTCCCACTGTCTTTCCAGAGATACTTCTTCCAAAAGCTTCAATCCACTAGCATCAAGGTAACGACGGGAGTTTATCCCAATAGACTAGAAAAACACAAGTTATGAACAGATTAAGCCTAAAATAGTGTAACATTGTCTTCTAAAGTTGCATTTCGTCCTACAAATGTTCATTTTTTTCTGTAGTTCAGTTGAAAAAGTGAAAGTCACGTTACTCAGGGCTACTTCCTAATTTCTACATTACAGTAATTTTAAGTTTTTTTTTCTTGCGAAATGTCCTTATTTCTAGAGATTGTGAATTTGACGTTTTCATGAGCGGTAAAATAATCATCAAAAAAAACCATCAAAATAAATCATGAAGTATTTTACTTTGTGTAGTGAATTAATATATTTGATAAAATTCACTTTTGAGTTGTGCTCCTGAAATGAATGACATTTTTTTGTCTTATTTCTCCAGCTTGCCCTCTCTCCATCCCCACGAACACCAAACGAGCCTATCCCGGTGCAGCACAACCAACAGCTGACTCTCAAGGTCGAGGGGGTGGTTCAACACGGTTCCAGCCCAGGACTCTTCAGGAAGATCCAGTCAGTGTGTCTCAATGTCACATCCACTCTCCAGAGCAAGGGACCGGGAGCAGACTATAAGGTATTTATCCTGTCCTTTATATCCGAATCTTGCTGGAAATACTATGTTCCTTCAATTTTCTGTGTATTTTTTTATATGAAAGAAAGCAACAGTGATCGATGCTCTAGTACACTATATTTATTATAATGCATGTTTTAATCTATTTTTATAACTGGGTACAATTTTAAATTGCATAATTCATGAGCATGTTTATCAATCGGACCGATTTGATACCTTTCAGATACCTCTGGACAGTACAACCAATGAGATCAAGCAACGGGTAGAACCCCACAACGACTACTTCAGCACCCAGTTCCTGCTCAATTTTTCCATCCTGGGCACTCACGCTGTAACCGTGGAGGCTTCTGTGGCGGACGAGAGCGGCATCGAATGGAAGACCGGGCCCAAGACCACATTGTCGGTCAAGTCCATGGAGGATCCGTACTCCCAGCAGCTGCGCCACCAAATGCAACAAAACGCAGCTCAGCCTGCAACTCAGAGGAGCGCGTACAGTCGCTTTTAGTTCTTGTTTTTGACGACAGCTACTCACTTGTCTTTATGTACATATTTGTTCCAGTGATTAAAAGACTTGATTTTATTTCTGATGATCGTGTTTGACTGTGTAAAGGACACTATAACTAAATTCCACCCAATGTTCTGTACAGACAGTATGAGGTCCAGGTGAAGATTTTCTGCATAAAAGCCAGTCAACAGATAATGCAAAATTGCTTGGAAATCCATGACCCCTTCTTAATCCACTAATATTTCATGCAGTAATCTCTAGGACATTTTAGTAATGGATGCCTTTGGATTACAGAGTTGTTTTTCACAAAAAGCACCATCAGGGGGCAGACTAATCATGATCATCTGGAAGCAACGTTGCAAAACGTTGTTGCGTTTGTTGATGATTTTTTTTGTGATTGTAGTAATTATCTTTATTCTATTTCGATGCAAATTAAGAAACCCCGTGTAAGATTTTTTTCACGGTTAAAATTTAAGCATGTACTTGCCTTTCAACATTAAACTAACGCCCCTCTTCTGGTGAAGTAATGCAACTGTACTAGTATAAAGCGACCATCGATTTCCTAACAAGATAATAAAACCATCATCATTTGACAAGAGAGAGCTTGCGCACTTGAGGGATGTGGAGACTGGTACCAGGTGAGTGCAACACAAAACAGTAAAATGCATTACTTCCGCTTTGAAATTTCAGCGTATATGACAATTTTTTGTAACTAATGTAGAAAGTCCGCCCAGCGGACTGTATAACAAATTCATAGATTTTACTTAATTCACTGAAACTTTCGGGTTTTCAAAAAACATGCATTTTGATGTGAATCAAGAATTGATTTTTGGTCCAAAAGTGTTTATTGTAAAGGCGTAAGACTCACTTCCGCCCGTATCTCCATACACGCTTTTCAACTCGCCGCCGTGTGAATCTCGACTTAACAGATAACAGATCCTGCCAGCCTGCAAGAGAAACATCGCTGTTGAATCCATTTGACTGCTATATGTCTCCATTGGACGCTTGCCGTCGCAGCCCCGACGCCTGAATCGGAGCTTCTCTTCACGCAAGACAGGATCTCGATCGAGATCTTAAACCAGACGACCATGATGATGATGATGATGATGCATAGGTGGAATTATCACCCCGGTGTCTGACTGCGATGGAGCCGACCGCGCTCAAGTGGCGCTCCTTGCTAGCTAGCTAGCGAGCTAGCTGGCTAACGGTGCCCGCCGGGATTCACTCGACCCGTTGAGCAGCCCTGGATAAACCACCCCGATGGGTGTGATTGCGGTTCGTTGCGACGCCACCAGACCAATTCAGCGATGTCCGTCGTTTTGACCAAAAAACGGACTATATCTGCTCGAAAATGTGTTAACTTATTGGTTTAGGTTTTTTTTTCCTGCACATGACGGCGTTCGCCTGGCTTCAACACATTCGCTTTTTTACTACATCTTTAATGCTCTGGATGCTTCTGACATTACTTCGGTAAGTAACGACCGACCAGACGTCAAGTCCAAATCAGGGTCTGACTATATCCTGGATACAGTATAGCGCATCGGCTCTGGCTTGGCGCTTACATGTAATGTCCTAGTCAAGTATCTGCGCTTTCTTTTGAAGAGCGTACAACCCGTACTTATGTTTTTTTAGTTCAGCATTTACACACACGGGTTTCTGCTCCCCTCCCCGCTGTGGTAGCACAGCCCACACTGTGCTAGCTAGCTTGTCATGAAGTCCTTTTATGGTCCAATCTGTTCACGCATTACGGTGGCGCCAAGGCAGCTAGCTCGAAGACACACAGCCTTTAAATCATTCTCATTTAAGTTTCATATTATGGCCTCACCCAGAATTGGGAATCGCTACCGTTATTTGCGTTTCTCCCGAAGCTTATCTATTGCTGCCACTCGCACGCAATCGCATTTAAGTATCACGTAATTTACGTGAAAAGTTTCTCACTATATTTTTTTTTATTCACGTGACTTATCGCCTTGTTTATTTAAAGATGTTATATTTTCACGTTGTAACGTGAAATTATTGCGTTATGTTTTCAAAACAAGATAAATTTGAAGACTAGGGGTCACCAACATGGTGCTCGTGGGCACCAGGTAGCCCCCCCCCCATGGTCCACGCGGCATTGTTCTAAAAATACCTCAGGAGTGATGAGACATTGCGATTTTCTAGGAATGTTGTTGAAGTGATCATATGGAAATGTAAACACTGGCAGAGATTTATAAAAGGCAGTGGATATTCTCCTGCTAGTGCTATTTTGCCGTGAACGGCTCTGATTTAGCCAATCGCCGGACCGGGTCTAGCGCTTGGCGGGGTTCTTGCCTCGGTCCACCCCCTTCTTTTCTTTTCATCGTTCAAGCACCATTCTCGGTAAAATAACGTCCCCTTCATCTGCACAGAATTTGTACTTGCAGTTCTCGTGCGTTTCATGGCAAAATAAGGCTAAGATGGCAAGCAACCAATGCTTCCTAATTATTGTGAGAAATTGTTTACATAAGTGTCTACAGTATCTTTAATTAATAAATAATCACATATCGGTTATTTAAGCAAGAGTATGTCTTGTTTACAGAATTCAATTAAAACTCAAAACTCAGCCACAAAATAAAAACAGGATAATTTGTATTTAAACAGACTAAAAGTAACTGTTTTGAACAAAGATGTGAGTTAAAACAAGCAGGATCAATGTTATTATTCTGAAAATAAAAAAAAACTTAAATATGTTGTGCTGCATAAAAAAATGGCAAACTTATGAAAATTTGCAAACTTAAAAATAGAAAGAAAAGTTGTGCTTTTCAGTAAAAGTTGAAATAATTTATAATCACAAATTTTCAGTGTTCTTATCGGCCAGATTCCTTGCATCTCCCAAACCATCACTTTTTTAGGAAAACAATAAATTGAGCCATTAACATTGCATCATCAAAGAGAGTCATTTTCAACACTATCGACTGGTCAGCCATTTGTAAAAATAACAAACCCACGTGAGGACTGACCAATACGCTCGAGTTTGTGAGAAAATATCAAATGCACCACATTTAGAAATAGGAGGTTACCACCTGACGGTGACGTCGTGCTGTTTTGTCAGAGCTGAATACTTGGCATGTGTACCTGGCAACAGTTCGTTTACGTAACGATTCTTGTCTATTGACACACACTCACTCACGCACACATTTTACACGTCTCAGGGTGGCCTTCCCTCTCTTCCAGCCTCTAGACGGTGCGGATCACGATGGCCCAGCTGTTGGACGGGGCCGGCAAACTGGGCTGGACTCTGCTGAAGGCTGTGCTCCGTTTCGTGTTTATGTTCATCAACAACTGTGTGGCCATCCCGTCCTACTGCCTGTACCTGCTGGTGCTGCAGCCCCTGAGAATATGGCACAGCTCCACTTTCTGGCACCTCGAGGGCGTCATGTTTAAATGGCTGCTGGCCATGGTGTCGTCGTGGGGCTGGATCGCAGGCTACACAGGTAAGATGCTTTCGATTCACACGAGCAGAAACCTCCAGTTGAACAAAAAAAAAATTTTTTGTAACTGCCTATACTGTATATTAACTCATTCACTGCCATTGACGCCTATAAACGTCAAAAATTGATTTGAACTATTTCTATTAGTTTAACATTTTTTTCCCCACTTTTGTTAACAAGAGCATGAAAACCTAGACATTTTTTGATTTTTGATTTTTTTTAACGAAAAGATAAAAAATTAGGGACGTCAGGCGATTTTTAATCATAATTAATCGCATGACTTCAATAGTTAACTCACGATTAATCACAAATTTTATATGTGTTTTAAATGTACAATATTTTTTTCTAGGTTTTCATACTCCTGTTAACAAAAGTGGAAAAAAATGTTAAACTAATATAAATAGTTTAAATGAATTTTTTGACGTCTATAGCCGTCAATGGCAGTGAATGAGTTAACTCTTTGACTGCCAGACGTTTTCAGAAATGGGATGTCGTGGGTGCCAGCCGATTTAAACATTTTTGACTGATCTTTCAAGGTCCACAGAAAATTATGTGTTTGGACTATGGAAACACACATACTACCAAATGAAAGATTGGACTCTCATCTTTCATCAGAAAAAAAAGTTTGTTTCTATCTTATTCCGTTTTTCAGTAATCAACAATAGAAAATGGTTAGTTTCACCTCTGTTTTGAAAAAAAACATCTTTTAACGTCTTTGGCACTCCTCCATAGGATTTTACTAAACGTTATTTAACATTTTTGGCAGTCAAAGAGATATATGCATATGGTAAATATGCCACAAACGATGATCTTAAACTCATCTCACGTAACTCTTAAAAATAAATGGCAAAAAGTTGTAATTAACTCCACTAGCCTAAACACAGCATTGCGTTTGTGTAATTTGAATTAAGCAGCAAAATCCACACGTTGTTATCCATCTCAGCGGTGGCCATTTTGCTACTTGCTGTCGACTGAAAATGACATCACAGTTGCTCAGGTAACGACCAATCACGGCTCAATTTCAGAAAATAGGGCAGTTGTCATTGGCCATTGCCTGAGCCTGAAGAAAATGATATTCAAGCAATTTTAGATTCAATTATGTCATCAATCGTACTTTTGGAGCCATTGTTATTGCTGCACGCTAAGTTAGTGTAACACCTTCGCACCACCCCTTGCTTTCTGTTTATATTTAGTAATGCTATTTTTAACCGATACCAATAAACCAGTACGGGAATTTAGAACGTGCCGATGTCGACAACCGATAAATAAGCCGATAATTGTTTGCAAAATTAACTTGAATACAAATATACTTCAGGTTCCTACTATAAGTAACTCATTTTGAGTTTGCCAAAACAAAACAGTCATGTTTTTAAAAAAAAAACGCAACCCAAAAAATCTGCGAGGTTAACATTTTGGGGGAGACACAGTAAAGAAAGCACTATGTCGCCATAATGCATCTTCTGTGAAAACGAGGTCGCGCACATTATGACATCACAAATATGCGACACAACCACAACAGATAGACCAACGTGGCATGTCTTATTATTATCAGCAGATTTGTTTATTATCGGTTTTATCTGTTTGACGTCAAATTGATGGACAATTGTCACCGATATTATCGTGCATCCCTAATTTAATTCTTGCACTTTTCCCACGTGAACGTTCGGCACTGGACAGGGCCAAGCCCATAGCAAGTCTTTTAATTGTTACTCCTAACCAACAAAGAAATTAATTCCTGTGTAATATGAGAGGAAAAATCACCAGGGTTCCGCCTGTATTATTTCCCTCATCTACCGCGTTGAGTGTCTGGGAAGTGATTCATGCAGTCGGCGGTGTTTGGTTGCACGGGCGGCTGTGAGCAAAATGCTCGCTAATTGTAAGTGATGTTCGTAGGGCATAACAAGGTGTACTGATCAATAATGTATAGCCTATAGAACACCTGGTATTTTGTTATGCAACATTTGCATGACAATGCAGATTGACTAAAGAGGTTCGACATCAGAAGGCCAGAGTCCACACAAGGATGCGCCACACTTACGCTAAGGATCAGATGACTTGCTTTGGACTGTATAATAATTAGAAGCAATGCTAAATTTGGAATGTCTTGGGTGCCAGTGGTCCTCTCAGTTAGTTTGGATTTAGAATCTATTTCTCAGGAAATGAACTATTTATGTAATCATGCTTTTTTTTTTTTTTTTTTTTTTTCATTTAATCAATCATACTCATTTGTTGTATCTTTTAAAAATAAATCGACATGTTTTTTTTTTTAGCATTATTAATCGTCAAACTTGTGAAATAAAATGTACGCATGAGTAACTGCTGTATCGTAAAAGTTAATCAGCTGTCTTATCACAATGTCATCTTATCTCTGGCTATAGGTGAAGTACACGTGATGCGCAAAAGGGAAGGTTACTCTCCGTGCCCTAAGAGTTGAGTTTCTTTACATAAAACACGTTTACACAGCAAAACTAGCATGTGCTACTGTTAATTATTAATCTATCATTTATAACTTCATATTGAACTTTTGAAGACATGAATGAATGTTTTGTTAGATTTTAAAAACAAAGTATTACCTCCCAATATTTTACAAACTCCCAAATTTGTTCAATAAACCTATGCTTAAATTTTTATTTTTTTTTAAAAATAACAGCTGGAGTTTGTATTTTTTTTTTATATTATTTTGATGCCAATATTTTGCCTTTTAGTGAAAATGCATATCGGCTCCAAATGTATGTTATCGGCATCCTTGACTACTAATAATCTGTATTGGCCCTCAAAAAACCATATCGGTCTATCTCTAATTTTAAAATGAAAATAAAATATTTAGTTTTGCAGCAGTAAGTTATTAAGTTCAAAATGGGCGATTTCTTTCGCTTGCGTCGCTTGTCATTCATAAGATGGTTGACGCATGCAAATTCATGACATGTTGATGCTATGTTTGCACGTAGTGGTCTGTTTCCACATCAGTGATGCAAATGGTTTGTGTCACAACTTAACCCATTCACTGCCATTGACGGCTATAGACGTCAAAAATTCATTTTTAACTATTTCTATTAGTTTAACATTTTCCCACTTTTGTTAACAAGAGTATGAAAACCTATATATATATATATATATATATATATATATATATATATATTTTTTTTTTTTTATTGTATTAGAACAGATATAAAATTTGTGATTAATCTTGAGTTAACTAGTGAAGTCATGCGATTAATTATAATTAAAAATGGTAATCGCCTGACGCCACAAATTTTTAATAATCTTTTCTTTAAAAAAAAAAAGATTATTAATAATTGGGAAAAAAATACAATTATTTTATTTATTTATAAAAAAAAATAAAATAAAAATTAGGGCTGTCAGGTGATTAAAATTTTTAATCGTAATTAATCGCATGACTTCACTAGTTAACTCATCATTAATCACAAATTTTATATAAATATATAATATTTTATATAAAAGAAAATCTAGGTTTTCAAACTCTTGTTAACAAAAGTGGGAAAAAATGTTAAACTAATAGAAATAGTTCAAATCAATTTATGACGTCTATAGCCGTCAATGGCAGTGAATGAGTTAATGACAGTCACAGAATAGACAACGTCAAACAGTGTTACCCAACTTAAATTGAGTCAAGGTACATATTGCACAAATTAGAAAAATCTTATGGCACCCCAGCAAACAAAAAGTATACCTTGTGAATTAACGAGGGGCTTGTCTCAATTTAATCACAAACACACTTACTCAGTGTGTGACGTTTGGGCCCGCTTAGTTGTACACAAAGCTATCATTCTCTTGTATGAATGGCAATAGGTAGCCACGGAGGTTAGATGGGACATCTCTCATTCCTGCAAGAGCATTAATTGTTCTGCCTGTCACCATGTGGAAGGCGTGGATAGATGAACAAAAAATACAATCGTTCATTTGTATTGAAAAATAAACCACTGGAGTAAATTACATCACAGACTTGACATTGTCGATCTTCTCTAGTTTCTGACGAGCTGTCAGCCAATGATCGCTCAACTGGACAAGTACAGGAGGTTTGGATTCAAAAGATATTTTTGACACATTATAGCCTTCCATAAAATGCTGGCCATAAACGGACGGGCTCATCAACAGGGATCTGGCACTTGGCCCGGCCCCAAAAAAAAAAATTGCGTGTGAAAAATAAACGTGGATGATCTCCACCGCTCGTCATTTGTTAATGCCTGTGCGCAGTCATGCGGCGCCCACGCACACACGTGTTGCCAGTTACTTGGCACAGACCTCTTTTCTGGACTGTGTGGGCATGGACAGACCGTACTTGATTGACACGGTCCTCACTATGCAGTGTTTGCCGCACCTGGTTGTTAATATGGTATTCAATCATCAACCGCGGGTAATCTTATATCTTCCAGTTGCCTGTATTATCATTTTGTCGGCCACAGTTTGAGGCAGATGTGGCTTTTGTCGGGGGGGGAATATTGGAGCCAAATTATAATACGTACGGGTGAAATTAAGTCACAATGAGGACTTTTTCAAAGCTGCCAAGCTTAATTTTGACACCAAGTTCGCCAAAGATTTTTTTTTTCCAACATCGTCATCACAATGAAGAGGTTTTTTTTGGGGTGATTGTGTCAAAAGAACTACATCGGATAAAAAAGATGAACACTGAGAACCTTTTTAGTGCCTGTATAAAGGGAAAGGTTATTTTTGGCAAATCACTATTAGACTTTGGTCAAAGTGTACACTGTGACCTGCAAATGAAAACAATCCAAAGGCGAGGTGTGTCTGAAGTCGCTTGTTTTCTGTAGCGGAATAAAAATGTGTTAATTAGGTGGGGGGTGACATTTCAGAGTAATATGACCGCAGCGCTGCTTTAATCAGAGCACACACACAAAAAGTCTCACCCAATTTGTCTCAGTCTTTCGTAGAATATCTCAAGCGTCATTGGAATAATGAACATTTTTATTTATTGCCTCTTATCTCATTCACTGCCATTGACGGCTATAGACGTCTAAAATAAATTTTAATTTTTTTTCCCCCACTTTTGTTAACAAGATTATGAGAACCTAGATTTTTTGTAATTGTATTAGAACAGATATAAAATGTGTGATTAATCGTGAGTTAACTAGTGAAGTCATGCGATTAATTACGATTAAAAAAAATTAATCGCCTGACACCCTAATTTTTGATAATCTTTTCTTAAATGAAAAAAAAAAAGATTATTAAAAATTAAAAGAAAAAAAAATAAAATAAAAGATTACTTGACTTGAATGTGTGATTAATCGTGAGTTAACTAGTGAAGTCATGCGATTAATTACGATTAAAAAAATGTAATCGCCTGACGCCCCTAATTTTTAATAATCTTTTCTTAAATGAAAAAAAAAAAGATTATTAAAAATTAAAAGAAAAAATATTAAAAGAAAAGATTACTTGACTTGAATGTGTGATTAATCGTGAGTTAACTAGTGAAGTCATGCAATTAATTACGATTAAAAATTGTAATCGCCTGACGGCCCTAATTTTTAAAAATCTTTCCTTAAAAAAAAAAGATTAAAAATTAAAAGAAAAGATTATTAAAAATTAGGGACATCAGGTGATTAAAATTTGTAATCGTAATTAATCGCATGACTTCACTAGTTAATCACAAATTTTATATCTGTTCTAAATGTACAAAAAAATAATTTAGGCTTTCATACTCTTGTTAACAAAAATGGAAAAAAATGTTAAACTAATAGAAATAGTTCAAATTAATTTTTGACGTCTATAGCCGTCAATGGCAGTGGATGAGTTAATAATATCCACGTCACAGCAGTCACACCGGTATTTACGGATAAGGATTTTTGTCTAGCTCTGCTCCAGATTTAAATATCCTGTACAATTTGGCCTTCATTCACTGGGGGTGACAAGAGATTAATTAAAAGGGTCAGCGGCCAAATTGTCATCTCCCTCCAGAGAGGGAGGGAGTGCGAGCCGGAGTGTGTCGAACTGACCACCGCCATTGGATTAAAACCCTGCGCCTGTGGCACGGTTGTCACCCCGCTACGCTAACCGTGTCGTCTCTCAAAGACCAATTTCCCTAATGTATTCTATCTGACAGATGACCCATCGCTGTGATATCATTAATGCTCGTCTCCGGGCGACCAGGAGAGCACGCTCCTTATGAAACGATATCGCCTTCGGGGCAAACGCACGCCGAGCGTCACAGATGTGTCATATTTTCCTCAAGCCGCTTTCGCAGGAGAAAGTACAGAGAAAATACAGCTTTTTTAATGGTGTTTTTTTGCGAGGGGACGTTTTATACACGGGTGTTTGTTATTCACGGGATTTTACAGTATTTTATTAAAAATTATATTTTGATTAGTTGTGTCTCCGTCCTTAGCCTGACCAACACCCATGTCGGGGCACTATTTGATAGTAAAGCACATCGTAAATGATTACTCACATGTCAAATCGGTAAAATTACCGAATGAACAATACCGAGCTCTCCAGGAAAAAAAAAAGTAAATGATTACTCAAATTTGTCCAAATTTCTAGGGCTGGGTTTAAAAAAATTTTTAATAATCAATATCAAATCAACTTTCCTTTTCGAGCCCAATATCGATTCAAAAAAACATCAAACGATTATTTAATATATCCCTTCTTTTTCCCATAAATTCTTAAGAAAATATAATTTTAAAAGCCGATTTTTGTGTGTGTGTATCTTACTGTTTTCTTGAAATTTACCGTTCACATGAATTAAAAAAAAATAATTTCTTACATTTATTAAAGACCTGACTTATTGCACTTAAAGACAATTCAAAATCTTTTTAATTTATATTTACAATTATTGAATTAGATTATCCTTGCTGATGCCAATGTTTGTGTAACGCTTAAGTGATAATAAAACGTGTCACTTTGATTAATAAACTCAATCATTTGACCAGTTACTGCCAGCGCAAAATTGACTTTGGAATGTAATATTCTTGGAGTTTTTATCATTTAAGAAAATGGATGCGCCATAACTGATCAATATCGGATTGAAGTGAATTGAATTGAATTGGTAAAAGTGTTTGTTTACCTTAAATGGTAATCGCGAGCGCGCTAATGCTAATTGCAATTGCTAACCTTGCTTTTGTACATAAGCATTATTAACAAAACCAACACAATGAATCTATGCTAAACAGTTAGCCATTGCAATTAGCATTAGCGCGCTAGCGATTACCATTTAAGGTGAACAAACAAATCGAATCGATACCCAGCACTACCAATTTCTTCCCGTCCATGACACGAAGCTCAAATTTGGGTCATCTTTCTGCTGACAACCTTGCTCCAGATATGTCTTTTCTATTTTGTCACCGCCGCGTGAAGCACATTATGTTCTGATTTCATCAAATGTGAAGTTTGAAACAGGCGTTTTTTCTTCCCCCCTCTTCCTCATAATCCAAATTCCAACTTCCTCTTTCGCAGAGGAAACGGTTCGACTGCTGCAACATTTGCATCACACATCTTGAGCTGACCCACCCGTGAACGCGGGGATTCCCCCCCACCCCCCCACCCACCACCACCACCACCACCACACACAACTGCAGCTCAGTTGAATCCTTTCACCCTCGAGCTTTTGAACCCATCTCCACGGTTCTCGCTAAATATGCCGACGTGTACTTTAAATTGCAAACGCTTCCACGTGTTCTCCGGGAGAGCCATTGTTTCCGACCCTCGTCACACACGAGCCGCGTCCCCCCCCCCCCCCCCCCCCCCTTTTTGTTGAAGCTCCCCGTGTGTGCGCTGTCAACAATCACACGCTGGCAATTGGCTTGTAAAACAGTCCGCATGCCCTGAATAGGTGCTCGACAATGTAAATCAGGAAAAGAAGACCAAAGAGGCCACTTCGGATTTACTCCTAATTCATGCCGGGTATTGTCATGTTGAAAGCGCTTTTTTGCTTGTCGCAAGGGAACACGGGTCCGAGTTAATAACGGTTGGGTGTTATTCTCTTGGTCGTTAAGTGTGCAGGCTAGTTTTCTCCATATTATTTTTGTCACTTTGACGAGAAAAAAGGGTGCGTTGGTTCTGTGTGGTAAAAGTCTCCACGTAGTGGTCTGTTTCCACATCAGTGATGCAAATGGTTTGTCACAACTTAACCCATTCACTGCCATTGACGGCTATAGACGTCAAAAATTCATTTTTAACTATTTCTATTAGTTTAACATTTTCCCACTTTTGTTAACAAGAGTATGAAAACCTATATATATATATATATTTTTTTTTTATTGTATTAGAACAGATATAAAATTTGTGATTAATCTTGAGTTAACTAGTGAAGTCATGCGATTAATTATAATTAAAAATGGTAATCGCCTGACGCCACAAATTTTTAATAATCTTTTCTTTAAAAAAAAAAAGATTATTAATAATTGGGACAAAAATACAATTATTTTATTTGTCCGAGTTAATAACGGTTGGGTGTTATTCTCTTGGTAGTTAAGTGTGCAGGCTAGTTTTCTCCATATTATTTTTGTCACTTTGACGAGAAAAGGGTGCGTTGGTTCTGTGTGGTAAAAGTCTTAATAATTCAATGACACATTTGTAAATTGAATAAGCTCCTATATACAGTTGTGCTCGTAAATTTATATAACCAGCAGAATTTGTGAGATTTGGACAATTTGTGGGGAATAAATATGTTTTGCCTGATCGTGCCTGTTTTTTTTTTCTTTCTTTTTTTCTGGAGAGCTCAGTATTGTTCATTCGGTAATTTTACCGATTTGACATGTCATCATCATTGCTCTCTTTTTTTTTTCTTCTTTTAATTTTTTTTTTTATGAGGGTGTGTATGTGCGTGCGTGCGAGTGTTTGTATTCATTAGTTCACCTAAAACCTATTAAAAAAAAATCATACCGTTCACCTATACCGAACACTTCCAGCCAGAGTCGTGAGGCCGTTTTTTAAAATTTTTTTATTTTAATTTTTTTAGAATTGTACACATCTTACAAACTTTGCATATAATAATCTAAATCAATTGAAGAATATGATTCTAGTATTGTCCTATTGTATTGACTATCATCAGGCTGTTGGATATTTATAATTACGGAGAGTTTTCAGTTCTCCTGCCGTATTTGATATAAAAGGATGCAAGCTTGAACCGCTTTTGTATCTCGTTTTGCTCGGCAGTAACGGAGTGGGGCGATGACGTGCGGCCCATTTCGGAAGACGAAGCCATGGTCATCGTCAACCATCAATCCACGGGGGATGTATGCACCCTCATGATGTGCCTGCAAGACAAGGGCATGGTAAGAAGGCAGAATGTCACCTGTTTATTGCAATGTTGGGGTCGAATAAAAGCGGCATCAGAATACTTGAAATCATTCTGACAACGGAATTAAGTGTTGCTTTAAATGTAGGGAAATTTACACAGAAATCAAGTTTATTCATTCATACTCTATTAAGCCATATTACAGATATGCTTTATTTCCTCATATCGAGCTTTTTTTTGTACCACATGTTAATTTAGTTGCAGCCGAAATCCATCTTTGACGTCGATAGCCGTCAATGGCAGTGAATGAGTTAAAGCAGGGCCAACTTTCGGAGGAAATGCAGTGGGGGGGAAAAAGTAATTCATGTGGGGCAATTATGGGAACACAGTTATTTACACAACTTAACATCAAAAGATAAGTAAGGTAAGTGCAAAGGGTGAAGTGGAACAAAGATATACGTTGCAGAGTTAGCAGGAGTTTCGATATCAATTGCACAAGAAATGATAAAGAAGAAGATAGCACCTGAGAAGTACAGTCACAATCATGCACGCATGATATTAGTACGTTATTGCAACTGATAATGGACTTTTGCGAAAGTAGGACGCGCCGAATATATTTACTAGGGGTGGGAATCTTTGAGTGTCTCACGATTCGATTCCGATTCAATTCCGATTTTTGGGCCCTGCGGTTCGACTCAGCATCGATTTTCGATTAGGGGCGATTTTTGATGACTGATTTCAATCCATAGATGTGCAAGGAATCGTAATGATCTACTCCAATCTGACTCGCTAATGCTAATTAGCGCGCTACTCGCGGCACTTTTATCACTCAAAAGAACGGCTCCACGCTGAAAAAAAACAACTTTTATTGGGATAACTTGATCGTGACTTTTTCCTACCACTCTCTAATGTGGCTGCAACTTAACAGTGTATTAGACCGCGTGGAAACACTCTGCCCCTCAGTGGCCAAACTGGGTACAACATGAACAGCGCTCCAAATAAAGGCACACACACAGACAAAGGCAAGACAGTATAAAATCATTTAAATAAAATCGATTTTGGGACATTTAAAATCGACTGAATCGTACTAAATGAGAATTGCGATCAATTTTTTTGGGCACACCCCTAATATTTACATATACACTTTTACAAGTATTGTGGGATTAATGAAGTACAATAACAGTAAATTACTCTTTGAAAAGGAGAGATCAAGAGTTGTATTTTTATTTTTTTTTTCAGGTGGTGCGAAAAATGATGTGGTTGATGGACCATGTGTTCAAATACACAAATTTTGGCCTAGTGTCCCTCATACACGGCGACTTCTTCATTAGACAGGTAAGAGCTCATTATTATTCATCACTCCTTTTTGTTTATCGCACTATAAAAGTATTACCACACTATTCTAGGCTTTTTTTTCTTCTTTTTTTACGGATTGGATGAATTCTTCTCAAATTACCGGTAAGACCTTTTCTCACCTGCCCACATGCTGATTGTCCCTGAAGGCATCAGGATTAAAAACCGACTGTCCATAAGGGCTATTACCAAACTCCTTTTAACCTCCCGGCTGCTGAGTTAGTGTTTTTTTATCACATTCCACAAAAGTACAGTCACTAGTACCCATCTGCTTGTCCCAGCTGGAACGCTTACGCGGGCTTCGGCTTCTGAAGGTCGCGGCGTCCTCTGTGAAGGTCGGCCGCTGTGGACAGTAGTGTGTGAAGTCCGGTGGGTCAGACTAACCTTTTTGTTGCGGGAACATAGCGGGGCTGCTTTGACCTGCCGGCACACGCTGGGAACATATCGTGGACGCTATCTTCTAGGAATTCCTGGATTATGATGAGTGTTTTTTAAAGATTCATTTTCGGTACAGTCAGCATTCAAGCCTGACTAGGCTCGGTCATTTCTGTGATCCCTTCTGGGGTTCTAGCGTGCATTGTTGACATCCTTCCCCAAAAATACCTCACACGGCAACAACCAGGCAAGCATCTGCTGCTCGTGGGGCCTCGCCGGCATATCTCACCACCTTGCGGCTGCACATTCACACGTGCAGCAGGATCCTATTTTAAACGCATTAGCGTGGTGTTCATGAATATCGCATACTGTACATACATGGGCTTTAACGTAATATCCCAGTCAGTAAAAGCGTCTTAATATCAATTACCGTCTTTCTGTAAATAGCAGCCTTTATTTTTGCAAACACATTTTTGGGATTCATTTAATACAGTGTATAGTAGACCGATCGGGATCGGACGATATTTTTGCATTTTGTGCCAAGCCGGCGATCAATGAGGTCATTGATCGGTTCCATGAAGGAAAGCATTACATTATTAATTGTATTTAATAGTTATCATCATTTATGAAGATTTTTTTGTATTTAATAGTTATCAGCATTTTTTGGGGTTAATTTTAACTTTTTTCTCTCCATGCATTTCGATTAGCGTCAATTATACGAGTAAATATAAAAGCTGTTTAAAGAGATATACTGATCCACTTATTTTTTCTTTTTTTTCTTCTTTTTTTTAATAAATCCTGATTGTGTAAAGCCTAATTTACAGCAAGTGTAACTGCGATTAATTATATAAATAAATAAAACATATGGATGAATGAGGAAGATTGGGTGAATGATGCCAAAATACTGTAATCGCATTAATTTTAAGTACATTTTAGAAAAAATACTAGATCGATCGGCGCCGATTTCCTTACCTTTGGGTGATCGGCTGGTCCCTGAAAATCAAACCGATCTTGTCCACCGATCCCATCTCCCTCCGCAGAGAGAGACGACCAAGGCTTTTCATTTTTATTAGAGAGAATTACTTTAGAAGCAGTTTAAACAATCTGTTTGTATTGTTTCACAGGCATTGTTCAATATTTAAAAAAAGAAAAAGAAAAGAGAACATTGAGGGTTTATGCTGTCGGTTATTGTGATTGGCCCCAAAAAAATTATAATCGGGAAATATATCGTTATCAGAATATAATATTTCTTTCCTTTGGTCCTTCCTCGGGTCTCCTGACGGCCTCACGGCTCTGGCTGGGTTCTGAAGTGTTCGGTTTAGGTGAACGGAATGGGATTTTTTTAATAGGTTTTAGGTGAACTAGTGAATACACGCACATGCACATACACATACAAAATAAAAATAAATAAATTAATTAATTAAAAAATAAAAGAGAGAGAGAGCAATGATGATGACATGTCAAATCGGCAAAATTACCGAATGAACAATACTGAACTCTCCAGAAGAAAAAAAAAGAATATAAAATTACCTGTCTTGAGATGAACATTTTTGTCCATGTGTACCGGTAATCTAATCCTCCAGTGTGGGTGGACTTTGTAGTCGCCCCAACCTTGACACATATACGACGCAATGATCTCCTTCATGATTGGTGTGCCGAGCGAGTTTATAACCTCCGCTGATGCATTTAAATTGGCTTTTGACCAACTGAACTTTACTGGAGATCAATCCCCTAATCTTCTTCCTGTCACCGCTAATGTCCCTAATGTCATTTTTTTCACATCCATGGCGTGACATTATGGCTGACCAGAGTGCTCTACAGTAGTGCTGCTAACTTGTTAGTGTTTGCTTCTTTGTATTATCTGTCATCTGTTTTATAAAACATATTGTATTGTTTTTTTTTTTTTATCCAAATTTTAAAATATTCTTGGTTATTCCCTTTTTAGGGTAAAGCCTACCGAGACAAGCAGCTGATCTACTTGAAGGATCACTTAGACAAATATTACCATAACCGCGACAGGAAGTGGATAGTGCTGTTCCCCGAGGGCGGCTTCCTGCGCAAGCGGAGGGAAACCAGCCAGATGTTTGCCAAAAAGCATTCGCTACCGCACCTGACCCACGTCACGCTGCCTCGCCTCGGCGCCACCCAGGTCATCCTGAAAACGCTATCGACCCAGCATGAGAACGGCAGCGTGGGTAACGAGAGCGGGACGACCAACCAGACAGGTAACTTAACACGTACATGTGCTGTACATGCTAATGCTAACGCTAACGCTAACGCTAACACCACCCTGGTTTCAGTTAGAACCAAGTATTAAAGCCACTGTGGTTAGACCAAAAAAAAATAACCCATAAGAGAGAAGATTTGACCACATTTGAAAGGTAATTGTCAATTTATTTATTTTTTTAACATTAATGGCAATCAACAAAAGCACATTCATTTATATACAGTAATTGCTAGTTTTGATGAAGCGCTGTAACGTATCCTCTAGCATGTGTGGGAAGCAATTAGTTCTCCTCAAATAGGTTCATGACATTGCACTGATTGACAGATGGCACTAATAAGACAAAAAAAATGCCGGGCGAGGCTGTGAAGAAAATTGAAGGGAGAGGCTAGAGAGCACACACAAAACAAAAAAAAAAGATGCTGCTCTTATTATTTAGAGATAATATTTTCAGGGTCAATACCGATTATTAGAAGTTAAGGAGGCAAATAATACTCGATATTTGTGGAGCCAATATTCATTTTCGGTAAAAGGGGAAAAAATATTGACATTAACATTTTTAAAAATACAAATTCCAACAATGTCATAAATAATGTTTATTGAACCACTTTTCCGATTTGCAAAAATGTTAACTGAAATTTTAGACTTTCACGTATCCACGTTTGACTTCCAATTCTTCGATTCGGCAATATATCGCGATATTGCAGCGCGCAATTCTCGAATCGCTTCGATATGCGGCCGAATCGCTTTTTAAACATCAATTTTTTTATAGGAATATTCAACAAAACGTCTTACTTAGGGTTAGGATTCACACATTAAGCGATGGAAGAATGTTATATTAATGGAACATTAAGCCTTACTATTTGATTTCAGTGCTGTTTAAACATGAAACAGACTGCAACCTGAATTTTCAGATAAATAAATAAATGTTCATACAAATCTTACAGTGTACATGTACAAGTTTACTGATTAGTATTTTCTAAATTTGAGTAAAAAAAAAATAAATCGCAATCATCAATTTATAGATTCGTATCGGGATTAATCGAATCGTGACCTATGAATCGTGATTCGAATCGACAGGTACTAGGGAATTCACACCCCTATTTTAAAATATTACCGTTGTACAAGTACATTGAATTTAGGTGTATGTTTACGAAACAATTTTGCTTGAACTTGACATTTTGTATGACGTCGGGGACGTTCAAATTTCAAATTCTCTTGAAACAAACACATCCGATCAAAAAAACCAAAACAATTTAAGGGTGATTTTTGTTTGTTTTTAGCCAGCGTTGTTGAACATGTGCCTCAGCTGTGTGCCCTACAAGCCTCAGCGCTTGACGCGAACCACTCTCGGTTCGTCCATTTTTAGGACCAGCGTGTCAAAACAAAGGAGAATGTACAGCTTAATTGGCTGCATGTGCTGCATGTGCTTGTTCTCTTTTATTGCTGCTTTCTCTGGATGCCGCAAGCAGGTCGGTGCCGGAGGCTTCGTCCTTCCGCTTGAATCTAGCTAATGGCATTTAAACGTAGGGCAAAAAGGGGGGTGGGGGGGGGGCGGGGACACATACCCTGAAGAGTACTATGTCCCTATGTCCTCTGTGTTAGTTTGTATAAGCCCCGTCTCACCCTGACCCTCCCTGATGCTCCGCAGAGGTTGCCCACATTTTGCTGACTCACTCGGAGACAAATGGGCCACTGGCAGAAAAAACAGGATTTGATGTGATTGCGCGTGCCGCCGCGTAACAGCCGTTCGGTGTCTCCTGGGCTTAAGCGCCGATAAAGCTATACGCGTTGTACAAAAAAGATAGCAGAAGTTCACGACAAACCATACGATCCAACCAATCGCACGCATGCTTCACGGCGTCATTCCGACCGAGGAACCTCCCACGGCGTCCGTCTCCCCGGCAGTGTTTGCTGAAGGACGCACCTTTGTCCGTTTATTACAAGTCCGGTTTGTCACTGTAGCGACGGCTTGGCTCAGAGCCACGTCCTTTGGCCCGCTGCACACGCGGGACGGCTGGCCGCCTCTTCAGCGCTTGGCATCCAATTACGCACGCTGTGATGGCTGTGGCACTTCCCATCAATACCAAGTCAAGTCACTTTGTCTGTAGTGAGCCAGCAACATGTGCCTTGTTTTTGTTTTTTTGGGGCCGCCTCGCTTATTCTGAGACGATTATGCTCGAATTAAAGGGGAAGTCCAACTTTAAGCGTTTCTTGACGGATATGTGTCATATGTGTCACTACTAGTCTAAACATGACATTCTGATTAATATCACATTTGTGGAATATGAGTTATGCAGCAAAAAGCAGCTGTTTTTTATCCATCTCACGGGGCGGCCATTTTGCCACTGGCTGTTGACTGACGCTGACGTCAATGTTGCTCAGGGTTCAAGCAACGACCAGTCACAGCTCACCTTTTTTTTTTTTTCTGAAGCTGCCCTGTAATTGGTTCTTACCTGAGGCCTGAGCAACATTGATGTCAGTCAACAACAAGTGGCAAAATGGCCGCCTCCTGAGGTGGATAATAACGGCTGGATTTTGCCGCTTAACACGTATTCCACTAACGCATTATTAACCAGCATACCATATTTAGACTAGTAGGGCTGCATAAAACATATTATTGTCAAAACAAATTTTTAAGGTTGACTTTCTCTTTAACTCCTTTGCGACCCAAAACATATAAATACGTTCTATTGTGTCCCAAAGACGTATTTTTGCGTTTTTATGTTGGTTTTTATGTTCGAGCATACAGAAGGCTTTGCTGCAGCCTCTGAACTGCAGAGAACAAGTGAAGCAATGGTAGTAATTACAAAAACGGCCAGCAGGTGGCAGTAGATTATAAGAGATCAACCAGGGCCATGTAGCAAACAAGCCGATTTCCCCACAGTTCTAAACGGATTTGTGAATAATGATGAAACTTGGCTATATTCTAATGCTAATTGCTGCAAAACGGAAACAGATACAAATATATGTTATTGTTTTTTCCCTGATGAAAGAAGAGACTCTAATTGTTCTTTTGGTCTGTTTCATGTTTTTATAGCAATAGAACACAATATTCTGTGTGCCTTGCAAAATCAGTCAAAATCCAGTAAACCAGTTGGGAGCGAAGGGGGTTGCTTCAGTGCAAATGGCCGGGAGTGAATGAGTTAAATTAGACGTCAGTTCATACGGCGCTAAAATAGCCAATTCTCACTCAATTGATCTAAAAAATAATAATAATAAAAAAAAAAGTGTAAATGCATTTTGATCAAATTTGTTGTCATTTTTATGAAGTTTTTATTTTTCAAAATTAGGCCTATTTAGTTTCATTTACTTCTTTGGCTCTAACTCACTATGGATTTTTACCTTGCGCATGGCTGGTGCTATACAAATAAACTTGTTCAAATATTCATATTTCATATCACGCCCTGTACATATTGTAGCGTATGAGACCATCCGCCCATACAAGTACATCCTTATTGCTTGACATCTCATTTTTTCAACAACGAAGCTGCGTTATACTAGGGATAGAACGATTATTTAAAAAAAAAAAATTTAAATTAAACACCAATGATAATTAGACAAATTTTCAAATTTGATGACAGCTGGTTAAAAAAAACAAAACAACAACAGCTAACCTACCTCACATAAGTGCTGTTCTGTGGTTTCATTCTTGTGCGTCAGTTGCCAAGACAGCTCTGTGGCATGTTTGGAATTGCTTTGTTTAGGTCTGTGACAGCAGAGGGAAACCCTGCCTGCCACCTCTGCCAAAAGTAAAAAAAAAAAAAAAAAGGATTCACCCATGCTGCAACTTGCTTTTTAGAAAACACATTGACTAATAGCTCGATGTTTTTACAAATAATTCAAATATACGTCAAGTCATAGTTTTCTGGGTGTTTTTTTTTTTTTGTTGCTACACTCTGGGGCGGGCAGAATCCAAGGGCATTATGTCAGTTGCATACACATCTGTTTCAGTATTCTCTTTATTTCCCCTTTTCTCGCCTGTTTTGACATGTTTGGTTTCTTTACAGTCACTAGATCATAACACTGGATTAATACATTTGAACAATTATGCTATGCAGATTAGCGAAATTATTTATAATACAGTATGTTGATTGAAAAGTGTCTTAGCCAATAATACTTCATTTATTATTTATTTATTTGTTTGTTTTGTTAATACACCAAGGTTGAATTGAGTGGATATAACTAGTAATTATTATATTTTGTACATAAGCATTATTTAAAAAAAAAACACACAATGAATCTATGCTAAATGGTTAGCAATTGCAATTAGCATTAGCGCGCTAGCGATTACCATTCAAGGTAAACAAACACTAACCACTAACTGGATTGGCCGGCAACCAGTTCAGGGTGTACCTTGCCTACTGCCCCCGGAGCCAGCTGGGATAGGCTCCAGCACCCTTGTGAGGAATAAGCAGTTAGGAAACTGCATGGAAACACTAACCACCATTTTAGTTCACACATACATCGTCATATCTGCATTACACATGTAATAGTGTCTTAAGTCTTTGACTGCCAAACGTTTTCAGAAAAGGGATGCCGTGGGTGCCAGCCGATTTAAGCATTTTTGACTGATCTTTCAAGGTCCACAGAAAATGACGTGTTTGGACTATGGAAACACGCATACTACCAAATGAAAGATTGGACTCTCATCTTTCATCAGGAAAAAAAGTTTGTTTCTACCTTATTCCGTTTTTCAGTAATCAACAATTGAAAATGGTTAGTTTCACCTCTGTTTTGAAAAAAAAACGTCTTTTAACGTCTTTGGCACTCCTCCATAGGATTTTACTAAACGTTATTTAACGTTTTTGGCAGTCAAAGAGTTAAAAGTCGACTTATTGGTCGACTTTTTTTTTTTTCCACATTCACGGTTGATATGCAAATTTACTAGTAATACTGTCCAGATTTTTCAAATGAGCTATTTATAATCATCATCATCATCATTATGGCGTTTGTGTTTGTTCTGTTGCAGGTAAAAAGCGCAAAGGCCTGCAGTGGGTGATAGACGTGACCATCGGTTATCCCAAAGCACGGCCCATGGACATCCAGACGTGGATTTTTGGATACAGGTCTGCAACAGTCACCCATGTTCACTACAGGTAAGGGTTCAATAAAAATCAGCTCGTGAAAGTTGCACACAGGTAGGCCACATTTTAATTTGCTACATAGACTAATATTGTCACTCTCTGAAGCTGTTTACTTTTGTCGAGGGAGAACTTAAGAGTCCGCCCACTGAAAGCTTGAGATTGCAGAAGGAAGTCCCCACCAACTTCCTTTCGCACTTAGTGAGTCAGCAGAATCCTCCATAGCTGAAGGAGTTATTAGATGGCTTAATGCACCACTGTCGTCCGTTCTGTCACCTTGATGACCCCCCCCCTCATCCTCTGTTTGAGTGGAAAAAGAGTCACGAAAAAAAAAAAAATCAGCTGTAGCACGTGTTTTTACACATTTAAAAATTTTAGAAATTATTTTCTACAAAGTTCGTCTTTTTAGTTGCTCTTTCGGTGTTTAAAAAAAGATACAAATGGGGACTCTCTGCGATTCATTAGCCCTTGGCAGCAAAAATGTCCTCTCACTGTCCTCAAGGTCTCCTTCTATAGTTCTACATTCACTTATAACAGGGATGTGATTTTTCCGCTAATTCGCGGAATTCCGCTTTTTTTATCTCCCCCCCCCCCCCCCCAAAAAAAAAAAAATTTTTTTATTTTTTTTAGTAGTAGTAGTTCATTGTGTATGCACATGACTCCGACAGATAACATCTTCTGCTGTAACAGACATTTGTGGTATGCTCTAATATGAGTTACTTTTCATTTGGTCATGATACAATTATTTGTTCATGAAATTTGAACTCTTCAACATTATTTATGTGTTAACTTAGTAATCACATTAGTTAGATATGATGATATTCTCAGTGATAGTTTTTAAAAGCAAAGGCAGTCCAATGTTTTTGAATGTGACTGATTTTGAGTTGACTAAAACTGCCATTTTATATGGGATAGTTCAATATACATTGAAAATTTATGCTGTTGTTTTGTCTATTTCTTTGTCATGTGAGTGCATTGAAAGTACTTAAAAACACGGAAAACCCATGAGCTCCAGGCCCGTGTCCCCCCACCAGGGCACTGCCCTGGACCTAGCTGGGTGCCAGCGGCCCCCAGACCCCCGGCTAAATTTTCAGATAATTTCACTTTGGTCAAATCACATCCCTGTTATAACTATAAAGGTGCATCTGGATTAGCTTTATTGCAAGACCCCCATTCAAGATGAGGTTAACTCTTTCACTGCCAGACGTTTTCAGAAACGGGTTGTCGCCAGTGCCAGCCGATTTAAGCATTTTGACTGATCTTTCAAGGTCCACAGAAAATGTTGTGTTTGGACTATGGAAACACACATACTACCAAACGAAAGATTGGACTCTCATCTTTCATCAAAAAAAAAAAGTTTGTTTCTACCTTATTCCGTTCTTCAGTAATCAACAATAGAAAATGGTTACTTTCACCGAAATTCTCTGTTTTGAAACAAAAAACGGAGAAAAGGGGCTTTTTGTGAAACGATGTTATTTCATGCACTCTAGTGAATTGAACACTTCTTTTTGTCCATGAATGATGCCACAAACACCTAAATAGTGCTTTACTTCTGTAAAACGCTTTCACCAACAATGAAAAAGTGTTTTTTTGATTGCGAAATACGTTTATTTCCATTCAACAGTGTAACAATTTGACAAAACAATTTCGCAAACGATTTACAAATGTGTGCAACTGTGGTACTACTTACAATTATGTGGATGTTTCAAATACAGTTTTTCTTTTTATGACGCTCTCCTGCGTGCAAGGAGACGCCGCTGGACTCGCAGAACAGTTTACTTTCACTTTGTCCGTTTCGCGTGCAAACGTTACACGTTACACTTTCCTTTTTTTCCGGGGAATAAATAGCAAGTAGCAGACTGTACACATTCCAACGATGAATATGCATTGGACTCGGGGCACTCTCCGTCGTCCGATCGAACGTCCGCCTGTGCGTGCTCGATTGTGCTCCGCGTTTATGACGCCGTCATAGCCGCCGCGTCAGCGGTTCCAATTTCGCCGTCAAGCTCGGATTCACCTTCATCATCATCGATGATGATCATCGTCGTCATCAATGTGCTCTTTTAGCGTTGCTCGATGATTTTGGGCTTTGAAAAAAACGGCTCGGGCGTGAGCTCCTCGCAAACCGGTCGCCATTTTTCCTTTGTTTTCCATTCTGATCTCCTGCTCGACGCTCTAGCTCCGCCTCTACTGACGCCCACCCGATCTTGTCAAAAGACAGTCATCGCTGCCCTCTAGGGGCCAAAAATAGTCCTTAGGCACAAGAGACCTAATTGAAACTTTCACCAGACATGCGGAAGGCTTCCCCCCACCCGTTTCAAAAAAAAAAAAAATTTAAAATTTGGATGACGTCTTTTGACGTCATTGGCAGTGCGCCGTAGATTTTTACTTGACGTCTTTAAACGTCAGTGGCAGTGAAAGAGTTAAGAACCACCGCTCTAAACCGTCGCCGTCCCAACGCGTGGTCAGAGGCTCCGCAGACCCGACCAAGCTAGCGGCACAGCAGTTTCATTTGCACACGCCGTTCCAGCCACATCACCGATCAGAAACTATTTCGACCCATGCTGGTCCAGGTGCAGAGACGAGAGGATTAATGCGCCGGCTGATCAACTGAACACTGGGGGAGTAGAATGATGCACTTTGGAAGGCCACATTTTCCAAGCAGTAGCGTTCACTTGGCAATTTCAGCCACATTGGAAATACCCCCAAAAAGCTTTAAGTAAATATTTACTTAAAGCTTTTTGGGGTAAAATGGCCGCCTCCTGACCACTGGCTGAATTGTTGCGATGGTAAATATGAGTCTGTTTTTCGGTAAAGCCTTCGTCATATCTGAAAAATAACACCAAGTCTTTTGTTAAAACAAAAAGTGCTTTTTTGATGACAAACATTAAACATTAAATTGAAACCAACAAGAGGAATATTATACTCTGCTGAGAACCATGTTTCATATTTCCGTTTCGACTTGAGCTAAAAGTTGCTATCCAAAAAAGCGCCAGGAAAAGACCTTCAGTCACTGTCTGTTCTGAGTGGTTGCCCTGCCAAGTAAATCACCCACTTGCTGTGGGGGCTCCTTATTTATTTATTTATATTTTTATTCATCCCAGCATGTGGGTTTAAACACATTTTAGAGTAGGATTAAAACGGTTTGTTTCTATCATAAACATCTCAGTCACGTTAGAAGTGGGTGGAACATTGTTCTTCCTTTGCCGTCCCTCCATTTTGATCGCTTCCATGATTACATACATCGACACTTCTCCAGGTGTCTTTTTTGTCTAATGAAACACTTGATATCAGTTTTCCTCGTGGCACGACAGGATTATTGATACACTGTCAACGAAGCATCATTTCATATTTTGTAGTCGGCGTAATCATTCGAAGGTCTTGACTCCACCTGCTCCCGCCTGTTTTTGTTTTTTTTTGTCTGCTATCAGATTACCGGGGCCGAGTCTCTAAACAAGCAGCTGAGCATTGTGTAACATTCTAAATGAATCTGTGCGCTGCACTTTTTTTTCTTTTTTCTTTTTTAAACCCCCCGTCCTCCCTTTTCCTTTTTTGCTTTCTTTTTCTTTTTCTTTTTCTTTTTCTGGAGAGCTCAGTATTGTTCATTCTTTAATTTTACCAATTTGACATGTCATCATCATTGCTCTCTTTTTTTTATTATTATTATTATTATTTTTATTTTTTTTTTGTATGTGCGCGTGAGTCTGTGTGTATTCATTAGTTCACCTAAAACCTATTAAAAAATCCCATGACGTTCACCTAAACCGAACACTCCCTTTTCCTGACTCGGCTACCCGTGGTCACCCAGCCTTTGTCTCGTGCCCTCTCATCGTCTTATCTCAATTTGACAGATTTTAAACCTACCGAGTGTCACATGGGGAGAGTTAGGTGGGTGTGCAGAGGCAAGAGAAAAGGGCAGTTGTAGGTGTTGAAGATGTTGCTTTTTTTTTTTTCTTCTTTTTTTGTGATGGCTTCTTCTTCCTTGCTTAATGCTACTGTCTGCTTTTCTGAAAGCTGCTCGTGGAGAGAGGAAAAAAATCAGCAAGGTGACATGATTTATGGGGTTGGTGTCTTGCCAGGTCATTACATGGGTGCTTTACAGCTGCTCACCTGGCAAGATCGGAGTCGCGCGAGCTGAATTGTTGAGCTTGCGATCGTGCCGCTTTCTGAAGCTGTCTTTTAGAAGATTTTTCTTCCTCCCCGTGAAAGACCGAGCTGTGCTGTCTGTGAGGTTTCCTACTTGGGTTGTCTTGGCTTTAGGGCATAGGTGTGAAACGCCGGTCCTGGAGGGCCGAAATCCTGCAGGTTTTGGATGTTTCCGTTCTCCAACACAGCTGATATCTTTTTTTTTTTTTTTCCTTTCCTTTTATATGTCACAACTGATTTAAGAAGCGTAGACAATTTATTAAATGGTGGGACGTCACGTCATCATAATCACCCTTAGAGTCTGTTAAGAAGGGATACAAACATATCATCACATCTATGGAGTTAAATTAGGGGTCAAAAGTTTTGTACTTGACAAAATAAAACTTGAAACTGAAAATTGTTGTGTTAATCTTGAATTTCTTTGAAATATTAGAATTTAGTATGAAAGTGTATTCAAGATAAAAAAAAATAAGTGTGTTTTTCGGTAAAAAATTATTATTATTATTATTTTATTTTTATTTTTTTTCTGGAGAGCTCAGTATTGTTCATTTGGTAATTTTACAGATTTGACATGTCATCATCATTTTTTATTTATTTTTTGATATATATGATCGGCTCATCAGTAAGCTCTGCATAAGCCTGATAACGGCCCTGCTTGATTGGAATCAGCTTGTGTTGGAAGAGGGAAACCTCCCAAAACCTGCAGGATCGCGGCCCTCGAGGGTCGGAGTTTGACACCTATGATTTAGGGCTTCCACAATCAATACGTCACACTCTGAGTTTAATAATGAGGTCCTTGGTGGTTTGTGTTTTTTTTTTTTTTTTCAAGCACAAGAAGCATCCGTTCCATTCATCTATTCCGAGCATTGACATGGTCATGGGAACAAAACCTAGTGACACAAATAGACATTCAGATGTCTCTGGAAAAGTACTGATTGGTTTGCATCCAAATGTTTTTAATTTTTTAAAGTAAATATAGTGAAAAGCAAACATTTGGATCCGTTTTTTTTTTTAAATAGATTTATTTTCCCCAAAAGCAGGACAATATTTCAAATCGACAGTGCACCAACATAAATTATGATTCAGTTACTGATTTTTTTGTCTGTAACGTGAGGAAAATAGGCCAAAAATGTTGATCGTTGTTTTTCAAAGTGAAAGTTTTATTTTGGTTCAAACGAAAGATAAGAGGACTACAGAAATTTGAGAATATTTTCTGTTGAGGAACTGAAATTCTGAGCATTTGGGACAGTTTTAAATTTTAAAAAAATATATCTAAACGATTTATTGATTATATTAGAATAAAATTAAATTATTGATTGATTTGGTAACAAATTAATTGTTGCATCTAGAGGAGAGACTACTTTTGTCACAATTGTCATATGAGAGAGCAGCATGTCTTTGTCACAAGACATTTGGCTGATTGTCAACAAACAATTTATGTTTCCGTCTTTTTTTTTCAATTCCACAAACCCCCCCCCCCCCAAAATATAAAAAACATTCCTTACTTTATCGTCCGCAACCATTTTTTGTACAATACGTACGTGTGTAATATCCGGTCCAGAGTATAAAATTCACTTTTTCCTTTTCGTGGTAAACTGAAAAATCCACCCCATGCAAGCCTAAAAAAAAAAAATTCCTTTTTTTATTTTTTTACATTTTTCTCTGATTTAATTTTTATATTTATAGTCGTTTATGTGAAGCACATTCAGATGAACCCTAACTCAGTAATAAATAGTTTATGGAGTTCTGAGTGTCTATCCTATAAATATATACATTTCAACCATGACCTTTCATTCTAGCATCCAGCAGATTGGATCTCGAACCTTGTCCGTAGAATATAGCATAAAGTTCATGACCACCTGTGACAATGACTTTACAGTTCTTTACTCGTGACCCCTGCACTGATAAGAGGCACCCGGCCTAGACAGTCATTAACTTCATCCCCACGCATTAGCTCAGATCAATTTGGTCAGAGTGACTCTTGCTCCGTAGGCAAACACACAGTGAAGGAATAACTGTGTAGTCAATTCGTACCTCACGGCGACTGAAAGGTGTTAAATATCAGCATGTTCGTTGTTCACTCAGCTGTTTCCTCCGGCCGAGCCCTTTTCACATCTGTCGTGTGTCCATTGTTTCTGACCAAAGCATTTCCTGGAACATAAACAGCCTTAAGCTAGAGAGAGGAAGCAAATTGAAGAGTTAATGGAGCAATTATCAAGCGCAACCCCTACTACTGTTCCTCGACGTCTTCCCCGATGATGGCTGGGCTCGTTAAGAGTCTTTAAGAGCCGGTGTCGTTTGGGGATGTATTCAGGTGCGCAGAGTCAGAAATCAGAGACACGTTTTCTGAAAAATACTGAATAGTTTGACCGCAAACAAAGTGGTAAGACGGATCATTGTCCACAGGAGTATTGAGAAAAAAGAACCTACTGACTTCTCTATTTGGGGCCTCGTCGGCACACATCGGGGGTCCTTATCTTAACTAGAACAATGGAAAGCGAGAGAGAGAGAGAGAGAAGGACGCACAATTTACTTCTTGGTCCCCACCGTCCATTTGTTAATCTCCATGTTCGGCTTTTATGACATTGTACCCTCAATCAACTATAACAGGACCCTTTTTTTCCCCTCTCTCTCTCTATTTTCCCACGAGAGAGACTGAAGACTGAACAGGGTCCCTAAATAATAATGGCCTCTTTCCTGTAAAAGTGGGCAGCCTTTGCCTGACACGGTCCAAATTTAATTAGCTTCCTAGTCCAATTGGGAAAAGGTAAAGCAATATCTTGAGAATAAGAAATGTGAAGAAGCAAAAGTGTGTGTTTCCGTTCACCACAAATGATGAATCCCAACATCTGTAAAAAAACACCTCTGCCAATAGCCATCGGAATTGGATTAAATAGTCAAACCGTCAAGGTCAAACACAATCTGTTCCAGGTCTTCAGTCAAATGTGATTCAGTGATTGATCCGCCTTTTTTGGGTTTGGGGGGAGAAACGACGGACACATTTTTTTCCCCGTTTTGTGATGTGGGCAAAAATTTGTGTTTGGAGCTCATTCACTGCCACTGACGGTTATTGATGTCAAATATTCATGTTAACTATTTCTATTAGTTTTTTTTTTCACTTTTGTTAACAACAGTATAAAAACCTAGAATTTTTTTATTGTACATTTAGAACAGATATAAAATTTGTGATTAATCGTGAGTTAACTCGTAAAGTCATGCAATTTATTACGATTAAAAAATTTAATCCCGACGCTCCTAATTTTTAATAATCTTTTATTTTTTTAATTGTAAATAATCGCATGACTTCAATTGTTAACTCACAATTGTTCATCATTTTTTTTATCCGTTTCTAAACGTACAATATTTTTTTTCCTAGGTTTTCTTTCATACTCTTGTTAACAAAAGGGGATTTTTTTTTAAATAAAAATAGTTCAAATGAATTTTTGACGTCTATAGCCGTCAATGGCAGTGAATGACTTAATTGTGATTAATCGCATGACTTCAGTAGTTAACTCGCGATTAATTTTATATCTGTTCTAAATGAACAATAAAAAAAATCTAGGTTTTCATACTATTGTTAACAAAAGGGGATTTTTTTTGAAAATAGGAATAGTTCAAATGAATTTTTGCCGTCTATAGCCGTCAATGGCAGTGAATGAGTTAAATGCAGCAAATAGTGAACAAATTTTCAAAATAGATGCCAAGTGCTTGCTTTATTATTGTTATTACCATTCCCAGTTGAAATTGAAACATAGAACCGATTCATACGTTAAACATGTATTTAATCAAGCCACGTTATTTACAAATGTCCGCTAGCTTCATGCTCGCACACAATGCAAAGCGCCTTCAATGGACTAACAAACCTAGCATCAATGTTGCCATATTTATAATTCGTTAAATTGTGGATATTTCAATACAAATGGTGCGACAGTGCAACGTAGAGTAGACAGACAATACAATACACAGGCATATATTCTTTATCCTCATATTTTCAATCATTCTTTATCATACATGTTAGCGTTTGTACTAGATTAACCGATCGCCCGTAAACTACCATCTGAAATGGTGAAGCTCCCAAAATCAGATTATTGTCCTCTGAGAAACCTTTCCCTGAAATGCTCATTAGCATCAGCTCACAGATTCATTTTATTTCCTGTCCATCTGGTCTTTTGTAAGAGCAGCTACAGCCACCGAATGATATTACTATGATCAGTTTTTTGTTTGATAACTATTATTGATTAATCAACTGATTATTTCTCGACCTGAGATTTGGTCTTTTTTTGGCTTCAGGGTTTGGTTTTTCTCAATTGTTTGTCTGACCCTGCAGGAAATTTCACTGAATTTATCTACAATTATTTATCACTTACACATTTATCTTTATAACTATATCTCAAGTCAACAGTCATGCTGTAAATTAAATCTTATCACAGCATAGATTAAGATACGCACTCATTTTTCTTTCTTTCTGAAGTATAGAAAAAAAAATGTTCCCCCGTTATAAATGGCTTAACCAATCAATACATATTAAAGAGGATCAATACTGTATCGCCCATTGCCTCCCTCCTCCAGATCCTCTACACAGATGTCCTTTTACAGTGGACGTTAAATGGTCAGGAATATTAAAGTAATGCTGAGTGCAGAGGAAATGCTCCTCCGAGGGAGGAGACTTAACCTCTATTTGAAGGTGACCAGGGGCTGTGTCAGCACAGCCCACTGAGGCCCCCTTGTGGCTCGACTCATGGTTTACCATGCATCCAAAAACACTCTCATGCAAGTAGCATCTCTGCTTAATGGCTCTCCTAAACAGACAGCTTTGAATAGATTGTCGTTTTAAATGGACGTCTGGCCGTTGCTGACACGCAAGTTCTGCGGCCGATACGTTCACACACATCTCTTTTGTGTGTCTTCTATCAGGATGTACCCAATTAAAGAGGTTCCTGTAGAGGAGCAGGCTCTGACCGACTGGCTGTATCAGAGGTTTGTGGAGAAAGAGGACTTGCTGGCCCACTTCTACGACACAGGTTTGTTTGTTTGTTTGTTTTTAATAATAGTTTTTATTAGGGCTGTGTAATTCATCGAAATTAAATTACGAAATTAATTATTAATGTTTGAGTTGTTTAAATGTATACATTTGCACCTTATTTTTATTTTAAAATAACACATTTAATACATTTTGTTTCATCCAAAAGGAACTTACAGAATTGTAGTGTTTTTTTAAAGAATTTTATTTGTCTTAATATTTTTTTTACATTTGGACATTTTCTTGTTTTGTACCCCCCAAAAAAAAATGATCGTCCTAATCGTGATATTAATTATTACCAATATAACCGTGACTAATATTTTCTTCTTAATCGAGCAGCCCTAGTTTTCATTACATTTTGACTTTTGTTTTTAAATGTAATGCATTTTTGAAACAGGTTTTAGTTTTTACGTTTTTGAAAAAAACGCTTCATTTTAGTTTTTATTATTTATTTATTTTTAAATACATGCCGTATTAGTGACTTTTTTTTTATTTATTTTTTTTTTACCTTGCACTCGACTAAGTATTGTGTAATAAAGTCAACTACAGTTCTTCCTTCCTCTGTATGTAAAATGAACTCTGAAAGCTCATGTATGATATTGACAAAGTTGAAAACAAAGGACATTTTTGCTATACTTGCAGTTACGGAAGATGCAATTTCAGTTAGTTATTTTTTCTTATTGATCTGAAACAAAATTCCATATTGCCAAACGATTAACTCTTTGACTGCCAAAAACGTTAAATAACGTTTAGTAAAATCCTATGGAGGAGTGCCAAAGACGTTAAAAGACGTTTTTTTTTTTTTTTTTTTTCAAAACAGAGGTGAAACTAACCATTTTCTATTGTTGATTACTGAAAAACGGAATAAGGTAGAAACCAAAAAAAAAATTCTGATGAAAGATGAGAGTCCAATCTTTCATTTGGTAGTATGTGTGTTTCCATAGTCCAAACACATAATTTTCTGTGGACCTTGAAAGATCAGTCAAAAATGCTTAAATCGGCTGGCACCCACGGCATCCCTTTTCTGAAAACGTCTGGCAGTCAAAGAGTTAACAATAGACCACCAGGTCTTTGCTAAAGAAAGCAAAATGCAGGCAATGCTAGTACTTTTCCATGAATCCAAAGACAATGCGGCTTTTTTAAATCTGAACAAAAACGGCAAAATAGCCAAAGAAAATAACCACCCAGATTGAATCCTTTGTTGTGTATCTAGCGTTAACTAAATTAGCAATGCTAACTTTCCGTCGTCATTCCCACCAAGATTGCGTCACTTCACCACTGCCATTCCTTCTGCCCTTCTCAACAGGAGCGTTCCCGCCTCCCGAGGGCCAAAAGGAAGCAGTCGCCCGGCAAATGACCCTCGACCCCGTGTGGCTGTGCGCCGTCCAGTCGTTTGCGTTTGTTTCCGGCTACATGTGGTACAGTCTCTTGCGGCACCTCTACTGCGGTATGTTTTGAGTCCGCCGAGCCGAGCCGAGCAGGAAGAAGCGCCTCGGGGGATCCGCCGGTGTCATGCGATGACTGTACATTAGCAATTAGCGTGGCGAGGCTACACATGGGGTGGTTCAAAAACAAAACAAAAATATGTATAGGACGTGTAGACAAACCAGCCCTGATACTACACATGATCTCTCACGTCATGGCTCTCATGTTGATGTTTACACATAGGCCCCTCACACAGTCATGCATTCAAGAGGCTCAGGACAAAAAAGGACCGGTTTAGTTCCATGGAGTGCGTATGTATGGACGTGTGAATACTGTGAGAGTAGAAACATCAAGTCCGCCCTTTAGCCTGCCCTTTTTACGACGCCAAGTGGACGTCTGGAAGCAGCCGCGTGGACGCTCTGCTCCTCCTCCCTCCCCTTGGCCCACATTGCACTAAAGATCCAAACTGCTCCCTGTCCCAGGAGTTTTTTTCCTGAGTGGTAGCTGCCTATGTTTTTTTTTTTTTGTTTTTTTTTCTCGTTAGCCCCCCCGCATCTCCACGACAGCCAGCACATTTATCTTTTAATCGTTGTCGTCCGGGCTGTTTACACTGGCGAACCCGCTCCAAGTGAAACGCCGTCGAACTTTGAGTGGAAAACGTGCAGATCACTTGAAAAGCAACTCGTGCGGACTCGTGTGCATCATCTCAACAAGATGGACTGAAAAGGTGAGACTTTTTTTTTTTTTCCCCTCCAACCCCCAACCTTTTCATCAAACTGCGTAGTTTTATAATTATTTAAGCCATACGCTCAGTGTTGTCAACAAACACAAGGGAACATAATGTTTGTGTTGAATGCTTTCCACAGCATCAAAAAAAAAATACGACCGTTCACTTTGGCTTTAAGAAGTGTAGGCATTGATACAGTAGGAAGAAAATGTGGGTGCCCCCCCCATGCTCTCTTTTTTTATTGAAGTCCCCCCCCCCCCCTTGACTAATGTGCTTTATGTGTTGTTACTGTGTGACGTCAGAAAGTGGAGACAATTCATGGAATATGATTTCATTTTCAAGACACAAAATCCTCTGTACATAACAAACCTCAAAAAGAAAGTCACCTGTCTGTGAATAATTCAGATTTTATTTTTATTTCTTTTTTTCTTTTTTTTTGAACAAACATGATTTTGTGTTTACTTCTCATTGGTACACTGTTGTGGTTTTCATTTTATTTTCCCAAGCAGTTATTGGCAGCCTTGTGTCATCCCAAACATTTTTTGGACGTGAAGATCCAATGTATGTAAATCTTCTTTTTGTCCTAAGCATTTGCCGATACCTTTGGACAGGGTTTCCCAAAATGTTGTCTTCTCAAAACTTAAATGTAGTTCCTTTGGTACCAAAATCGACTTTAAAAATAACATGAATTGTCATAACATAAAAAAAAAAACCATAGGACTTTCTATTTTTCTTCAAGCTTACATGTTACTCTGACAATCGGCAATCCAAATAAAAATGGACGCAGACATTATTTTGGGAAAAGCCTGTCTAACACTACATTCCCCAGTGAAAGTGTTTTCTTAAGGGAAAAAAAAAAAAAGATTTGTTAGGATGAATAGTTCTAAAGGTTTGATCTGAAATGAGTTCAGCAAGGGCGGGGCATAAAAAGTTTATTTTAGTTCTGATTTCAATTGTTGTTGTTCTTTTTGAGAATTCTAGAGGTGCTGCATTTATTGTTAGCAAAAAAAACATTGCCGGCCCTCATTCTTTGTCATTGTTGGCAAAAACTGTGTGAAGTACAAAAAAAGCGCTACCTAATTTAGCTGGTAAAATGTTTTTAAAAAATCTGTGTCATTCACTGGCCCTTATATATATTTTTTTCTCATCTGTGTTTCCAAAGAAGGCAGGGAAAGTGATGTTTTCCTAGATGTGGTTTTAGGAAATAAACACAATAGGGATTAAAACAAAATGATACTAGAACTGTCTGTAATTTCCCATTTTGTACTTCTCCTTTAAATTCCTAGTTACACAGCCATTTTACAACACAAAAAAAAACTGTGCTGGAATAAAACATCAAAGATCGTAAACGCCGTGTTCTGCTTGTCCTCAATGCTCTTTTTTTTTTTAACCAGGTAAATGAGACATGTTAGCGACAAACTCTTCACCAGAGAAAAAGTGTCCTGTCTGTGTTCTGCAGTGCCGCTTGCAATGAACCATTTCACAGGTATGGGCCCCAGGGTACTCAATATCACGGTTTGGTGGGTCCTCCAACAATGAGAGCGTTCCTTGTGGCAGCAAGAAATAAAACATCCTTTTAACCCTCACAGGACTATATAAAGTATTCATCTAACTGTCTACTATGTCAAAAATACTGCAGTGAAGAAGAAGACCAGGCTGAATGTTGCAGCTTCCTCCCTTTAAACTCCTGTTCTCCATCAGTAAGATGTCTGTTGTTATTTATTTTTTTTAAGATGCCTGTTTTCCTTTTGACCCTGTATTGACACAGCTACAACTATACTATGACACCCCGCAGTCCTCAGGCTCTCTGCAGGAGTGCCCTTTGCAGAGCCAGACTTGACAGATCGGTCCCTGGATGCTCTCCCTCCCCACGGTGTGAGCGGTGTCAGTTTTGGGTTGTCGCGACTCCCCAGGAGAGCAAATAAATGAATCATTTGAGCAAGTGTAACTGAAGCGGCAAAGGAAACTGACCGATATACCGCTTGTAAAGAAAAAAAAGTCAATTTGTTGTGGGGGAAAAATGGCTTGGCGATCATTTTGTTTATAATGTTCATACGCCTAAAGAATTACAGCAGCTAAATATCAAAATGGCAATTGTAAATTAATTGCCTCATACATATTTAAATATATTTTATAAATTAAAAAAATATATCTGTACTGTATGTTTAAATATATTTTTTAATTACAAGAATAGGTACAAATAAACTGTTTAATTAAAAACTAAAAATGAAGTGTCCAATTATCTTTTTAGGCCAACAGACGTTTTAAACAAAACATTATTTTTGGTTGTGTTCTTACCTTTGCTTAAATTTTTTTTTAGAGAGCTACTTAAAAAACAAGACTTCATCCGCAAAAACGTATGTGTGTTTATGAAAGGTCAACTGTTTTTGCACAAGATAAATACAGTACTGCGCATGCGACTATTTGGCGTACTCTAGTGGAGGGCTGGTGCGTTTACCGCTTTAATCTCGCGGTTCTTGGGCACAACCGTATCCTTGGCAACGTTGCCACGCCTACCCCTTCTCTAACCAATCATGACATCTCTTTCCTGGTGAGTAAACCAATCACAATCGAGATTCGTTTGCTACGCTAATTTAAAAACTGCCGAGTCGCTTTCTGTTTACCCAACAACCGCGAGCACACGGACACTTGCTGAACTTTTGACATCTGTTCAACAAACAGCCAAAGCGACGCACTTGGAAAAGTTAATGTAATGTAACATTTTAACAGAACTTTTGCGTAGTTCGCTTGTGTGACGAAAACAAGATGCCGTCCCGCATTGGTGACTACGAGGTGCTGCACACTATTGGGTCCGGTTCTTACGGAAGATGTCAGAAAATAAGACGGAAATCTGACGGAAAAGTGAGTAATCATTGTATTTTTTTTTTAAGTTAAAACTATTCAAAAATAAGGCTTCATGTCTGTTATGATTGGAGCACGTGTTCCAGGAAGTCACTTTATTCGAAAAACACGCTGAGCCTGTGACGTCGTCGAATTCTTGCGCCAATGCGCAAACTAGTCCCTCGTGTGCCATTTGTAACCTTGAAATGTCATAATTACACTAAATATGGTTTAAATAAATATCTAATTCGGGGTTGTACTTTTGTATGCGCCTTCTCCAAAGGTTCTTGTTAACGGTGTACGATTTTCCTCAAATTCTCTTACTCCTGTTTTTACTTGACCAAGGTTCTGGTGTGGAAGGAGCTGGATTATGGCACAATGGCCGAGAGCGAGAAGCAGATGCTGGTGTCGGAGGTGAACCTCCTGAGGGAGCTGAAGCATCCCAACATAGTCAGATACTACGACCGCATCATCGACCGCACCAACACTACGCTGTACATTGTCATGGAGTACTGCGAGGGTGGTGACCTGGCGAGCCTCATTGCCCGATGCATCAGGGAAAGGTGAATTTGTGGCCCTCGGTAATATGGTACTCATTTTAGAAATAATAAAAAAATATATTTTTTCTTCTGTTTCCGCAGACGCTATTTAGACGAAAAGTTCGTCCTGCGCGTCACGGCGCAACTCATGTTGGCGCTGAAGGAATGCCACAGACGGAGTGACGGCAGGCCCACCGTCCTTCACCGAGACTTGAAACCAGCCAACATCTTCCTGGACTTCAAACAGAACGTGAAGCTCGGTGACTTCGGCTTGGCCCGGATCCTCAACCACGAAACCAGCTTCGCCAAGACGTTTGTCGGAACGCCTTACTATATGTCTCCTGTGAGTTCTCCTAAATTTTGAATAGTGCCATTTTCGAAAAAGGTTATGATTGATGCAACGTTTTGTCTTTCAGGAGCAAATCAACCAGATGTCATACAATGAAAAGTCGGATATTTGGTCACTGGGTTGTTTGCTCTATGAACTGTGTGCCCTATCGTAAGTTTGCTTGATAGCATTTCCTCATCAGTTGCTTTGTTTACTATAAAGCTAAATAAAAAAAAAAATGTCTTTCCAGGCCCCCCTTTACCGCCTACAACCAAAAAGAGTTAGCCGTTAAGATCCGAGAGGGCAAATTCAACCGAATCCCGTATCGATACTCGGAGGAATTAAACACCCTGCTCAAGAAAATGCTCAACTTGAAGGTTCGAAATAACATAAATGTAAACATCCCATTAAGGAATTTTCCCATTGTGATTTATGCTGTGTGTCGTCGTCGCCACCAGGACTATCTGAGACCTTCTGTAGAATCCATCCTCCAAAGCAGCCTTCTAACCCAAGCAGTCAGCGAAGAGCAGAGGAAGGCGCAGCGGCTTCGGAGGCGGTCAGCAGACTCTGACGGCGCTTCTGAAAAGCCCACGGGATCGACGGCACCTTCTGTCGCAGAGCTCGGACTCCGAGAGCGGGCCCTGAAAGAGCGGGAAAAGGCGCTACAAGAACGTGAGGGGATGCTGGAGCGTGAGTTTGGTTTTCTCTTTGTACTTGCGGAGTCCACATGGGATTTGGTTGACGGGGCAATTAATTAATTAATTAATTTGCCCTTTGTTTACAGGACGAGAACGTGAGATGTGTGTGCGTGAACACCTCGCAGCTGAGAAACTATCAAGGTATTGATTCGGTTTTGTTGCGGGGCATTAGCGTAGTTTGGGTTAGCAAAGTAAATGTATAACACAACAAATCGATTTATTGCTAGTTTTTGAGTAAGCCAGTAAAAAGTGATTGTTCAAATATTACTTTTATTTTAAAAGTATCTCAATGTTTTTAAAAATGAAGATAATGTTTGATCGGTTTGTTATGTCGGGCCACATAAAACAATGTGGCAGGCCAGATCTGGCCCCCTGGGCCTTGAGTTTGACACCTGTGACATATAGTATGTGTGTGGATTGGGGAGTTTGCATGTCCTCACATAAAAAAAATGCATGTTATATTCATTGAATATAAAATTATTCATATGGTTGGATTTATGATCTACCCATTTATGTTTGTTTCCAGAGCTGAGAGTTTATTGAAGAATTTGCATGTGGAGCATCAGAGGGAGCAGGCACCCCTTTTTGATAAAAGCTTAGGTATGCACAGCCGATGAAGACCTCTGGACACACACACCAGCTTGGAAATTTCTGTATGATTTTATTCCTGTATATTTAACTTTTTTTGTAATAGGGTAAGTGCAATATGTCAATAAAGATTTTACCAAACTTGAAAAAACATTCACTGCCATTGACGGATATAGACGTCAAAAATGTATTTTAACTATTTCTATTAGTTTCACTTTTTTTTCCACTTTTGTCAACAAGAGTATAAAAACCTAGATTTATTTTTATTGTACATTTAGAACAGATATAAAATTTGTGATTAATCGTGAGTTAACTAGTGAAGTCATGCAATGAATTACAATTAAAAATTGTAATCGTCTGACGCCCCTAATTTTTAATAATCTTTTTTTTATTAGGGGCATCAGGCGATTACAATTTTTAATTGTTATTAATCACAAGACTAGTTAACTCACAATTAATCACAAATTTTATATCTGTTCTAAATGTACGGTAAAAAAAAATGTTCTAGGTTTTCATACTCTTAACAAAAGTGGGAAAAAATGTGAACCTAAAACAATTGTTTAAATGAATTTTTGACGTCTATAGCCGTCAATGGCAGTGAATGAGTAAAAAAAAAAGTAACTGAACTGGAATTTATGAAAAAATACTCTTTTGCTCCCCTAGATGTGTGGGAGCGGTACTCTCCGGGCAAGAAGAGGGTCCACTTTGCAGGCGCCAACAAGGAAAACCGTCAGTTGAATCACTCTGTGGCAATGACACGACGGGACGACACCGTCAGTCGACATGCTCAAATCCTGACTGATGTGGAGAAAGCCTGTCAGATCCTCGGCTTCCGCATCTGACAGCTGTAGCGGGACCAAGTGTAAATATTAGCAAAGTGCGATGACTACTGAGTGTAAATTAAACTTGTGTGTGTGTGTGTGTGCTATTTATAAAATTGTGTGCTTGTACAATATGTTGTAATTAAGCCAGATGTAATGATTAGAAGTCTCAAAATACATGTGACCAAACTAATTGGCATTAATGAACATATCAGAGGCATTCTTTTGTCAAAAATACCCCAAGGATCAAAAGTTGACACTTTCAAAACATCTTTTTTTTTCACCATTGTGAAATTGTATCACTATAGCGGGCGGAATAACTTGCAGCTCTGCTTACCTTTTGACTTTGACATGATTTGGCCGCCACGTCAAAGTGGTCTTTTCACTCTGCAACTTCACTTGGTTGGGAAACTCAGTGTTGGGGTGGTTATGTAAATCAGACCCACTTTTTAGCGGACGTGCAGAATGGCTTGCTCATTCATTTTTTTGAACCATTAAACAATATAAAATTAAGAGATATAAAATGAAATACAGCAAATGTGTTTAAAATACAAGAAGCAAGCTAATACGAATTTATAAAAAGCAAAATAAATCAAACTAATTCCAATACAGCATATAGAATACGCCTGTTCAAATACCTAAATGTGCCACAAGAGGTCACTCGTTTACCATAATTGTCCATTGATTGTGTCACCAGTTTTCCACTATCGTATTTTTAGCAATTCTTCTTAACCATTAGCGTAATTATTATTTTTAAGTGACTTCATTGGATAATATTTAGGACTACCCTCAAATTAAATGTAATTTCTACACCATAGTCAATGCAATGTAATGTAAAATGACAAACATGATTCGGGAGGTGTGGGAGGAAGACACCCTTAAACAAAGCACACGTCTAAAACCCATTACTAGTTTTGGTAATATGGTGAATCACCATATTATATTACATAATAGAAGAAGACGAACACATGCGTGTCAGTCGTCAAGAGCTCACGTTGTTTACGTCAAAGGTGTTACATACGTACATACTTTTGTAAGCTATGTCTATCGGTAAGTGTAGCTAGGCTTGTTGAAGTCATACTAGCCGTCGTTATTTTTTTTTATTTTTTATTTTATAGGAGTCCGTCTTACACGATAATGCGCACGTCAATCATCGCGAGACTACGCTCGTGTGGCGTGCGTAGCAACCACCGTTGCCCGGTTACTCTGTCCCACCCTTTTACGATGACAATGGCATCCAACCAATCGGCTTGAACCTTTTGTCCTCTCGTCCAATAGGAAACCGCACAGGGCGTGTCCTTTCCCCAATCATTCTGTGTTCCGTGTGGAAAGTTTACCGGCTCGGGTGCAAAGTTTCAGCCCGTCTGCAAACTGAAGCTAGGGAGAACGTCGGATCATGGTGGTTGAAGAGTCACTATTTCTCGGATGAGTTGTTATTCCATTCGAAGTGCCGCTGCCATTAAGGGGCAACTGTAGAGTGTTGTGTAGTACGGGGGGCTCGTATTGTCTCTCGGGCAGCCAGTTAGCTCGAGTTGTTAGCTCGGAGTTCATTCTTGCTAGCTAGCTTTGCAAGCTAGTTTTCCCCCCTTTCTATAATATCGAGAGCAAAATGGCTTGTGCGCCTAATCGACTGCGGCTGCTATGCATGCTCTCGCTGACGTTCGCCTTTTTCATCGTGGAGGTGGTGGTGAGCCGGATCACCGCATCCCTCTCGATGCTCTCGGACTCCTTTCACATGTTGTCGGACGTCATCGCTCTGATCGTGGCTCTGGTGGCGGTGCGCTTCGCCGAGAAGACCCAATCGACCGACAAGAACACGTTCGGCTGGATCCGGGCCGAGGTGATGGGGGCGCTGGTCAACGCGGTGTTCCTCACGGCGCTGTGCTGCACCATCGTGCTGGAGGCTATCGAGCGCTTCACCGAGGCCCGAGAGATCGAGCGGCCGCAGGTGCTCCTCGGCGTGGGCTTCGCGGGGCTGGTGGTCAACCTGCTCGGGTTGTGCTTGTTCCACGGGCACGCCGGCGGGGGACACGGACACTCGCACGGGGGAAAGAAGGGCAAAGGCGCCAAGTCTCACCGGGCTGGCAACGGGACTCCTGGGGAAACCAACATTTTGGTGGGGAACCACAGCACCTCCACGGACGCCTCTCAAACCATCGGTAAGCGAATCGGCGGAGGGTTTGAAGATTTTTGTGCTCAATATAAATAAATAAACTTTTAATTTTTTTTTAAAGAGAGAGACCTGACCAAACTCTCACAGTCTCGGTTGGTCACCTGCAGTTCCACTAGCGGCCTGTAGGGTTTGGCAAATGGACAGATGGGCCAGGTCACTTTGAGACTGTCAAAAATGAAAACAAAACATATTAACACATATATATATATATATTTCTGTGTATGGCGTTCTTAAGTTAAAATAATACATTTTTAATATTTAATCAAATATTTGTCATTTTTACATTTAATCTTGAAGCTAATTTTACTTGAATTAACTACTCTATTTAATAAAATACTGTTGGCTATATAGAAATATTTTACTATTATGGATTCATTCATAAATTAATGGTGTCATGTCATGCGGGGTAAAATGTGTTTAATTCTATATGTATTTAATATAATAAAATAACAATACATAATTCAAATAAATAACAGTAATCCATTCTCAGTGTTAGTAAGATGATTAATTAACTTAAATTTTAAAAAAATATTTTACTTTTTTTTCAATACAATTAATCAATTGTCAATGAGAGTAAGTGTTCAAATCTTTGGAAAATTGTTTATTCGAAGTCATAAATTATGTACAGTCTTTTACCTATAGTTATAAATATGAATAAAACAACGGCAAGTTTTTGTTTTTTTACACATTACATAAGTCACAGATAATGACATCCATATCGGTCAGGCTATAAAAATAACTCATTCTCATAATTAATTTTTATTTTAATATAACAAATAAAAAATAGTTCATAGAATAAATACAAATATACTAACATTTCTTTAAACCCAGAATCAATTAACCCACAACAAATAACAAACAAAAGTATTTGTATTTTGAAAATGTATAAAACTATATAATTTACCCCCCAAAAAATCCAATCCATTAAAATCAATTCACAAATTATTTAATGTGATAAATGAATTGAAAAAATTAAATAAATACATTTTAATTATTCAATCTTAGGGATTTTTCTATATTTTCAGAAGTCCGGCTTGAAGAACAAAGCAGGGCTATCTTTTGCCCTCTGGCCATATTTTGCCCCTGATATATACTCTCACTTTTAAAGAAGAATAAAAAAAGATATTAATTTTTTTTTTTTGCTAAACTAAAGGCTCGAGGAAAAGCTAGAGTTTTTTTCTGAAATTGGTGAAGTAAAATTCATGTATAAATGGTTAATCGAGTTATTGTAAATGGGGAAAATATTCGTAAAATATATAAATATGATATATTTATTGGCCCACAAGCCACAGGTTCCCCACCCTTGCCTTTGATTGAGCATTATGTTCAAGTTGACTGCCCCCCCCCCCCACCTCCCTCCAACAACGCTATCTTCATAGTCAGCAGTCCACATTGCATAACAGTCCAATCTATTTCCTATTATCCTATTCAGAAACAAGCGGCCTCATGATAGTTGTCTGTCTTTTTAGTTTCGAGGCGTGTATCGTTCTTATTCGTTTTGGGCCCTGAAGGGTTAAATCCATTCCCAAGGCCCAGGTTTCTCCCCCACACGCACTGTTTGGCCTTGACATTTTCAATAAATGGAAACTGCTTGCACCCCTCCTCCACGTCCCTGGTAGCAGTTACTGGACCGTACATCAGCGTAATGGCGGCGTCAACGGCCAGAAACTCACACCATTAGCTGCTGATGAACGAGCCGCCATTGTGTGAGAGATTGAGGCAAACCGTTTCTCACCCACCTTAATCAATGATTGGATTTTGATCATTAAGAAACGAGTAGTGTATTTAAATTCTACTCTAAACGGCCAGGGCTTTTATTTAGCTCAAGACAAAAAAAGAAAAAGTTATTCCTCTGTGGTGCCCAAAAATATTGCGTGAAAGCTGAAAAACACAAAATACAGTACATCAATTTAAACCCAACAAACATGTTCTTAGCCAAGAATTTTTGTGCCTACAGCATTTTACTCTGATTCATGACCATAAAACATTTCTTCTCTTAGCAACTTGACTACCCAATAAAAATGGACCGTCTGCCCATTTTGGGTCCTGATTGGGTTTGATTAAATGGTGTCCCCAGAGAGTCTATAACCCACACAAACAAACTCTTGTCGGTGAATTTTGGGGCACATGTGGACACTCCGAACCAACTCACACCCTCCCAAATGAAGACTGAACGGCGTTTCTTTTTCTTTTTTTTTTTGCCAGAATGTAAACCACACACAATTCTTCACATAACCTGCACTATGTGACCGCAAAATATGCCCCGGGTTTTTTCCTGCCATCTTGTCAAACCTGATTTGATTCAGACTCCAATTTAAAAATGGATGCAGATAGATTGTAGATCTAAAAAAAAAAAAAAGAAGAAGTATGAATAACTCATTTAAAAAATATATATTTTTATTTTTTATTTTTTAAGTAAACTATTCTTTAAATGAATTAACAATTTAGTTTATATATGAAAAATTAAATATTCAAAAAATGTCAGAGTCTACATTTTTAAGTTAGAAAAAGAGACACAAAAGGTAGATGAAAAAGTTTTAAAATATTACCAAAAAATGTCCACACACAAAAAAGACTAAAAGCAGAAATTTACCATAAAATTTCATGAAATTGCAAAAAAAAAAGAAAAAAAAGTGAGTTTTAAAGTTTGAATTTGAAATTTAAAAAAAAGCTGAAAAGAAAATGTTCAAAAAGTAACCATAAAATGTCCCAAGAAATCCCGAAAATTACTATAAAATGTAATTGGAATTTCCCCAAAAGTCAGAAAATTGATGTTTTTTTAAAGGAAGAAAAGAAAACATTAAAAATGCAACTATAAAATGTTTAAAAAAAAAACAAAAACAGATGAAATCCTGAAAATGACCATAAAATGTTCACAAATTTTCCCCAAAACAATGCATTCAGAAAATTGATAGCAGAAAGGCAGAAAAAAAAGAGGAAAAATAGAAGAAAAGGAATCTCAAAAAATGGAATACTGCACATTTTTCTGTTAAGGTGCACCTCTAATTAGAACTTGGGCCCTCAGTAGATTAGACGCACTGTTTTGTTCATCATAATCGACCCTAAACCGATTTTTTTTTTTAACTTATTTGGCTTACTTTTGACAGTAAAGGTGGCTGACCCCTGCCCTAATATACCTCTATATGAACTAACTCGGAACTCTTGCTTTCATCCGCAGACTTGAGCCCCAAAGACAGCGCCGAGGTGCAGATCAACGGCGGCGCTCAGTACGACGAGATGGAGAGCGAGCACGGTTCGTCGTCGCAGCTCAACATGCGCGGCGTCTTCCTGCACGTGCTGGGCGACGCCCTGGGCTCGGTCATCGTGGTGATCAACGCGCTCATCTTCATCTTCGTGTGGCAGCCCTGCAACAAAGACGAGATGTGCGTCAACCCGTGTGTGGACAGCCACGCCAACGACCACTACCACGGCAACCACACGCTACTCGATCTCATGGAGGTCCCCACCATGCCCGCCGCCAAGATGGCGGGCCCCTGCTGGGTGCTGTACTTGGACCCCACGCTTTGCCTCATCATGGTGTGCATCCTGTTGTACACCACGTACCCGCTCCTGAAGGAGTCGGCCCTCATCTTGCTGCAGACGGTCCCCAAGCAGATCAACATCCACCGGCTGAACGAGCGCCTGCTGAACCTGGACGGCGTCCTGGCCATCCACGAGCTGCACGTGTGGCAACTGGCGGGCAGCCGCATCATCGCCACGGCGCACATCAAGTGCCACGACCCCACGTCCTACATGGAGGTGGCCAAACGCATCAAGGACTTCTTCCACAACGAAGGCATCCACGCCACCACCATCCAGCCCGAGTTCGTCACCTTCAGTTCCGAGTCCCAGGACTCCCTGTGCGAGCTCTCCTGCCGGACTCAGTGCGCGCCCAAGCTGTGCTGCGGCACCAGCGACAAGCAGAACCCCGCCGGCGAGAAGAAGGCGGGCGGCGACCTCAGAGTCACCAGCGGCGAGAGCCAGGAGCCGGCCGCCGTGCCTCTGGTGCAGCCGCAGGTGATCGTCACGTCGGAGGTGGAGTCGTCTCTGTGAGAGAACCGGTAAGGCGGATTCGGCGCCGTCGGGTAATATCGGCACAATGGCGCCGGTGTTTTTCAACCTCGAGTCTTTTGTCACAGGCCTCCGCAAACCATGTATCGTTGTCCAAAAAGTGACTGATTAGTTTGTTTGTTGTTAAATCGAATTTTTCGGAGTTACATTTTTCGGATCAAAAATTGACAAACAAGCCATAAGATTGAGTTTGATTTTAATATTTATTGTCCCATACATTTAGTAACAAGCATCCTTAACTCATTTACTGCCATAAATTCATAAATTGTAATTAATCGCATGACATCATTAGTTAACTCGCGATTAATCACAAATTTCATATCTGTTCTAAATTTACAATAAAAAAAATCTAGGTTTTCATACTCTTGTTAAAAAAAAAGTTAAACTAATAGAAATAGTTCAAATAATTTTTTGACGTTTATAGCCGTCAATGGCAGTGAATGAGTTAAAACTATATTTGTCACGACCAAGATCACGATCCATCAAACGTTCCATAGTTTACATGGAGCGTTATGTATTGTGTAAAACAGTTTTACATTAGTGTTGAACAAAAATTTATAAAAAAAAAAATTAAAAAAATCCCTCAACACACCTCTCATGCACTCTGGTTGGGATCATTGGTTTAGAGCACGGGTTCTAAATTAATTTTCATCTTGGACCACATTGTAAATCTGGTTTCGTTTACAGACAATTTAATTGTATATATTTTTAACAATGAAATCAATCACACCCAAATAAGCATACTATTGTTAAATTTATGCTGAGAAGAGAAAAAGTATGCTTGTAATATTTGTACGAAATTCACAAACTGGTTCAAATTGTTGCAAAAGCACATCTTCAGTTTTGGACAAAATGCACATTGATTAAAATAACGCTTCAAACGTGTTTGTCCGTCTGGTCGCAGTCTGGACTGATTGTAGCGGCTAACAAGCATAACATGGTTTTAGTTGGGCCGATTACCGTAATCGGTTGATAGTAGCGCTTTTAAAATTGTTGCCACCCAAAAATATATATATATATATATATATATATATATATATCTTAACCCTTTTTTTTGGTGGGGGTGGGGGGGGGGGGGCAATTTTAGAAGCAATTTTTTGCAAATTTAAATACTAATAGACAAAGTATTGTAAAACAGTCAAATTTTCTAATTCAGTATTTATAAAGTGTTAATGGACCAAAAAAATATTAGATTAAATATATATTGTTTCATCAAAAATCTATATTAGTTATGCCTTGTTTCATTATTTTATTTTTTACTAATGATTGTTACCAAATGTCCTGGTCACCAATCAAATATTCAAATCAAACTGCACTGCGGGCTGTTTTTCCTAATTCTAAGCCGAAAGTGTAAATATGAAAAATCTATTTCTTCTGTCAGATTTACAAAAACAACCAAATGAGTTACTTTTTCGCATGCCAAGTGAAAAACGAAACAAATGATACACACAGATTTTTCTCCTCATTGGTGGCATGTCAGGGTCGGCTGTCTTCGGACCCTTGTGCCATGATGTTGCTGTGCCAAAGCTTCTCTTCGGGATCTCAAAATGTCCTCCACAGCACACGTCGCGCTCCCTTCAGCCTGTGGACTTATTTCGTGTGCATTCTCTGAATCCCCCGACCCCTAAAAATGGAGTATTGTATTGCTTAATTAAGTATTTAAGTTATTAGAAATAATCGATTTCACTCTGTAGATGCTGCTTCTCTTTTCTCTTTGGCCCACCATCTATGCTGGTAGTTAGATTTTTGGCCGTTTTGGATACAAAACTGGATTTTAAAAAAAAAATCTCTTAGCCTGCCTTGCGCTCACTGAGTGTAGTCGACGTAAACTGCAACTACGCGTCCGCATTCATCGAAGATTTAATGCATCCGGTCGCTAAGAAACGAGCCCCGCAATGTCGCCAGTGGGCTCCTGATGACGGCCAGTCGTTAATTTGGCGGCGTTCCGCCGGTGCTCAAGAGCTCCAAGGTGCCAGAACTTCTCAAGCATACAAACCACTGTTCGAGGGACTCGTCATGCAGTTTGTCTGTCCGCTGCTTTGGACGGCCGAGCAACCAAGAAGTCCTTATAGTGGCCTTGAAATTGTCTTTAAAAAAAAAAAAAAATCACTCTACTTTTTGTCAAGGTGCAATTGAGAATTCCACTCCTGATTCAATGTGTATGCAATGTAAACAAAATGTGCTGGGAAATGTATTTTGATGTGTTCCTTCATTTTTATAACGTGCAGTCACTTCGACACTGTGTCTCTCGGCACATTTTTGTGGCTATATGTGAAAAATAAAAGGTTTTTTTTTATTATTATTATTTTAGATATGAAATGTCAGCTGATGTTTTTTTGATATGTTATCTACAGTTGCTGTACACTGTGTCATCATGAGACAAAAATATATGGCTGTTTGGTACAGTTGATGAACTCAAACGTGTCTCTTGCTCTTTTGTATATTCAACAGGGATTGCATAAGAATTAATAGAGAAATGTCTGAACTTTAATTGGTGCTATTTAAAGGCAATTCAATTTAAACCAAGGCTCATAACAAAATTTCTGTCCTCTGCAACTTGAGCCACATCAGCTAAACTTTGATGCGCTAAGACAGTTTGTCTTGTTTTTAAGATGGCACAACTCAATCAGAATTAGTTCTCAAACATTTTTACCTGGTTAAATTAAAAAACAAAAACAAATCTTCAGGCATCTGTTTTTTTCCCCTCCTCAGGAAAAACAAAACAGGTTTGCCAAGATCAATACCATCACGTATTACCAAAAACAATTAAGAGTAAGTAAGCAGAAGCCCGAGATGCTAACTCCACACAGGGATGCCTGAGCCAAGATTCTAATCCAGAAAAAGCAAAGTAAATAACGACAATGTATTATTTTAAACATTTGTGAGTCACTGATGTTTAATGAAAACTAAAACAACTAAAGACTAAAACAATATGTTCTATGCGCCCACGGAGGAGGCGATACTTCCGGGTTTTTACGCATCCACTTGAGTTTCAGTTTCCGGTTTGCGACGTGTGGGCCGCGTCCCAGTACTTACGCTTCCGCCTTTGTGCCCCTCGGTTGCGCGTTCCCGTTGACGGGTGCGAGGCTGCGAATGTGTTAGTGTCTGTCTAAGTGTCCGAAGCATTTCAGATAGCCGAGACGCCCTCCCGCCTATGAGCGGGAGCGCGCGGTTGGGGGGGCGCAGGTGTGGGGGTGCGCGTGTTGGAACGCGGCCAGCAGTGGCCGGAAATGACGCTAATGTGTACAGCCCGGAAGTCCGTGGCATCTACCCCATTAATATAATTATGTCATCACAGTTGTTTAGGGCTCAGATAAAAAAAAAAAAAAAACAGTTTCAGTTTGCAGAAAGTGTCAAAATAGCCACTCCCTTAGGTATATGAAAACAACAGGTGAGTTTTGCTGCTTAATTCATATTCCACAAACAACATTAATCAGAATGTTGTGTTTAGACTAGTGGGGTCACATAGAACATATTGTAAATACTTTTTTTGACTTGACTTCCCTTTTAAAACAAATTTGAAAAAAAAATACATGCTATTATCTTAAACTAAAGCTAACTAAAACTGTCGTAACTATAATTATATAAAAAATCAGTTTGGTATCTGTCACTTAATTTCATACATGAGCTTTTGGGGTTTGTTTTAAACATTTATTTCTGTATAAAAAAGAATGACAAACAATCATTTGGAAATTGTAAACTACAAATGAAGTGGCCAAGCGCATCAAGACCAGGACTTATGTGGGGCCGCACATAATGTTCATGCCAAAAACTGCCATGATTACAACTGTAGGTCAGCATCTGCTACAGCTGACGACGGGCGGCCACATTGAGGCAGCGCGGGGGGTGTTGGGGATCGAGGGGTCATTACAAAGGCAACATGCGCACACACGGCTTTACCCAACATTCCTGTGTGCTGCTGTGATGCACTCGTTTCATGTTGTCCGCGCATACAACGCGCTCTCTGTTCACAACAGGTGTTCTTTGCACCTTGCCTTCCGGCTATTGTGTACGTGTGCAACATGAAAAGGCCAGTCAGCATGCCGTCTGTCCGTCCGTGTTTGCATTCAACCGATTTCACTTCACAGTCAAGCATCAGCAAAAAAAAGAAAGATGAGTTATTGTTTGGTGTTGCTGAAAGCCAAGTGAACAGCCTCGCCCCGCTTTTTTTTTTTTTAAGTTCATAATAACCCCCCCCCATGCTTTTAACACATTTACATGTAGTAAAACCCACTTATTAAAACTCACTTTTTAAAGTATTCATTAGCGCCGTTGTACTTTTTCATTAGCACAGTACTACCTGTTGAAGTTTACTTTTAATTTAAAAGAACAAATTTAAACACCAAAATGTTCAACCAAATCGTGATGTGTAATTTTGTCTAACCAGTCTGCTAGCTTAATGCTACAGTATATGCTTCAAGCTTTTTATTTGTCGCTACCAGTTGAAGTTCAGTTTTTTTATGTTCACAGAAAACTTTAACTGTTAGTTTTCTGTAAACATAAAAAAAAGAGCATTTAAACACCAAAATGTTCAACCAAATCGTGATGTGTAATTTTGTCTAACCAGTCTGCTAGCTTAATGTTACAGTATAAGCTTCAAGCTTTTTATTTGTCGCTACCAGTTGAAGTTCAGTTTTTTTATGTTCACAGAAAACTTTTAACTGTTAAAGTTTTCTGTAAACATAAAAAAAAAAGCATTTAAACACCAAAATGTTCAACCAAATCATGTAATTTCGTCGAACGAAAGCCTGCTAGCTAAGTGCTAACATGTATTGTATAGCAAAAATCGGGCTAATGGAAATTAGCATCAACGTTATCGCAATAAACCTTAAAACTTGTGATTTTTGTCAGTTTGACAATTTAATAGAAGGGTGAAAGGAAATCTGAACAGATTCTCAAATTAGGCACAGAAAATAAGATTTACTGTATTTATTTTTTATACGGGTTGATTTGACCCGCACTGTAACAAGGGTTGAATTAAACCCCTCTTAACTAGCTGACTACGATTTTATTTTTTTAATCAAATGGGTCAGTTGGACCCGCAATGTATCACAAGGGATTCAAGCAAACCTTTCTTAAAGTAGCCAAGTAACAAAATGTGTTTATTGCATTTTTTTTTTTTTTTAGATTTTCAAATGTGCCAACTTGACCCGCATTGCCAAGGAATGAAATCCTGGCAGACACAATGTGACACAATTGAATCCGAATGTCCCCTGCGGCTTAGAACCATGAACCTGGAGACTCCGCAAAGCTTCAAATGAATAATTAACTCATTTACTCAAGATAATGATGTGTGTCATTTCCAGCTACCTTGATATCAAAAAGTCAGATGGGACTTGTGGCTGTTGTTCCCTTTGGCTCAGCCCGTTCCTAGTTTGTCCTGTTTGAAAGCACACACTCAACGCTTGACGTTCTTTCTAAGGACTGTATTGTCGAGGTTGCCCTTGGGCAAGGCACTTGTTTCCATATATCGTGGCTGGAGGGCATTTATGTTCTCATCTGCGGGTTATGAGAGCATCCATTTGCACAGTTTCTTTGTTTTAGCAGATGATGCACTCGATGACTTGAGTGACCGTTATCAGAATAGTTGCTATTTGTTTTATTATTTTTATTTTTTTGCTGAAGATATCGCATAAGGGTGCTGATATGAAATTAATAAATAAATGGAAAAGCATTTAGAGTGAAGACATTTGGACTCTGAGATTGTGGATTAAAAGTGCCGGGGTAGACAACCTTGGCCTCTCCCACACTCTGTACAGAGTTTTTTTTTTTTTTTTAATCTGACCACATGGCAACTCGAGTTTTAAGTCAAGGGGGAGCCTAAGCCGGCTGGAATGTTAACTCCACTGACCACCACGTCATGACGATTTTCTTCGTCATCCCCAAAATTATTCAATGCAGCCCCACTAGTCTAAACAATGTATTCTAATTAGTATCACATCCTCGGAATATTAATTAAGAAGCAAAATGCACCCGTGTTTATCCATCTCAGGGGGCAGCCATTTTATGACTTGTCGACTGAAAATGACATCACAGTTGCTCAGGTGACGACCAATCACGGCTCAACTGTTTTCTAAAGCTGAGCCGTGATTGGTCGTTAACCTAAGAAACTGTAATGTCATTTTTAATCGACAGCAAGGGGCAAAATGGCCGCCTCCTGAGACGGACAAAAAAATAATAAAAAGTGGATTTTGCTGCTTAATTCATATTCCGCAAATGCAATTTGTACTCATGGGTGGATGAATAATTATTATGTTGCTGTGTAAAAGTCAAATGACAAGCTTTGTCTTTGGAACTTTGACCCCCCTGCACAGACAATGAAAACAATTTTAAAAGCCTATGAATAAGATAAGATAAGCTTACACTATATGTGAAGTTGATGTGTCACAGTGTTCATACATAAATACAAACACACTGTATATTATGGATGAATAGATAACATGTCAACAGTTGTGAATGAAATAAGTGTTGGCTAATTTATCCCTTCTTCCTCCCAGGCTTTTGATCACAGAGCTGAATAGGTCCAATCAGCAATAATTAATTGCCTGCTAATCAAAAAACACTTTTTTAAAGACGGCAACAGAGGATGATGGATGATAAACGCGCTTCCTTTCACACCCTTGTGAATATATCTGCATACAGTAAAGATTAAAAAAAAAAAAAGGAGATGTTATCAGTCAGGTGAGCGGCATCAGAACAAAAGACAAAGTTAAACATCAACACATCAGCCATGATCACATTTACATTTAAAAGCGATACATGTCTGCACCCTCTCGATGATGACTGAATGGGTTTTAGGGGTGAAACAAAAAACAGAAAACCTTGGAGGCAACACTGCTGCCGTAAACAGTGTTACCTCCAAGGTTTAATTTTTTATTTTTATTTTTTACAGTATGGCGTTATCGCAGGACATTGGCCTCACTTGCAGTGCCGCAACACTGAAGTCAATTCCCATTGATGCTACAGTTTACACGAGATAACAATGAACTCATACACAACAATAAGCTAACAGTGTAGCAGGGTCGGTATTCGCAAATTCACCTATTTCTGGTTTTTATATCAAGAATTTTGCCATTCAACTCTTTGTTAAAAAACAGAAAGTTGTGTAAAAAAGAATTGAAACACTGACCTCTTGCTCATTTAAAAGTTTATAGAAATCAAATCAAGTCCATAAGCTAACTAGCTAGCTTTTGTGTGTTGTGTGTATTTAAGATATTGCTAAGCTAAGTGTTTTCTCGTTTCTAACTGAAACTGAATTCGTGGACGAAATGTACGCTGTGGTGTTATTGAGCTTTGTGACTATTGAGCTGTGAGTGTCGGAATGGCAGAGGCCTCAGTGCATAGTGCTTATAAGGCTTTTCTATTCAAAAGGGGAAACTGGACAAAGGCCAATGAAAAGTGGATGTCAGCACATCAGTGCCCCCCCCCCTCCTCTCCCCCCTGCAGTCATGTGATTAGTCCAGAACTTCCTTCCGTATCAACCTCGTCGTGTTCAAAAGAAACGTTATGAAACTTAGTGGCAGCGAGGGTTACGCAAAAATGTGTTCGAGATGGCAGGTCAGATTTAACGAGACAAAAAAGGGTGACGTTTGTGCCTGGTTGACACACTTGATTCTTCTTTCACTTCTCCCTTTCTGCTCCCTTAATGGCCATAAAGGCCATAGTTTGGATACTGCTAGTTTCACGTAAAAGGCAGAGTACAATGGTGGAATGATTGATTGAATATGTGCTCTGTCAGTGGGCTGGCAACCAGTCCAGGTGGCACCCACTGATTTGGATTGATGGCAATTTCTAGCAACCCTGAACACAATAAGTGGTTTTGAAAATTAATGGAAGGATGGATATCAAATATTAATAGTGTCCTAAAAACACAAACACTAACTATCTTGTCGTAAATTCTCTGCGGCCTCCTTGTATTTGCCGTCACTGCTGTGCCTGAATCAAGAATGTATGATTTGGAGGATTCCCATATGTTCAGTGGGTAGGGCATAATTCAGTTTATTTTGGCGAGATTGTTTGTTTTTGTAGTTGAAAGCTGACAACACACCCGATGACACACCTTTTTCTCCGTTTGATTCTATAAAAGATAGCTAAAATAAATAATGGCCACAAGCGTATTAACTAGTTCTCCTTTATGACAAAGATGCGGAAACACTGCTCTCTAGTGGAAGGTTTTGGTAATCGCATAAGCATGTAGTACAGTTTCTTGTTTAAACTACTAAATATATAATATAACCTCATAATCCTAATGTCAGTTAAACTAAATATACCCCTCAATACCATACATATGGAAAAGTTGGCTATTTTTGAGAACGTACAGTAATGTTCCAATAACACAATCACATTTTGTTATGTTATGAGAATTAATTTGTATTTTTCAAAGATAAAAAAAAAGCAACATTATGAAATTATACGCCAGCAAATATATTTTAAACATTTTTTTTTTTACTTTATTTATTTTGTGTGATATGTCTTCATGAAAATCTGTTGAGAAATTAGCAAGTTATGACTTTCAGTATTTTGTTTGACGGAAGCTTGCTGAGCATTGACGTGATAGAAAGCAGATCCATTAGCATTAGCATCTAGCTTCGTTGGGCTGGTTGGTATAGTTGATTAACTCAAACGTGATTTTTTTACTCTTTTGTATATTCAATAGGGATGGCGTAAGAATTTTTTGACATTATTTCGAATTGAAGGTGGAGAAAAGGAATTCGAATTTTGGACCTTTTTTTTATTTTTTTAAATCTTTTACAGCAAAGTCAAGTTATAAATCAAGATGGTGAAACGCTGCTCTCTAGTGGAAGGATTGGGTAATCGCACATTGAAGTCTTGTTTACGTTCTAAGTGTACAGTCCTCCTTATTCACATATGTAGTGTCTTGTCCATTATATTTTTAAATTAATATATCCGGATTATTTTTGCCTTTGCTCTTTCCCTTCAAACTTTTTGGGTCCAACGATCCTCTCATAATACTAATGTGGTGTAACTTAGCAATGTGTAGGCTATTCCTGAATGCAAGGATGTCAATGTAGTTTCGATTTTAGCGATAAAAGTGTTCACTAAATGTATTATATATATATTATAAATTATGTCCTCCAATATTTTGTGTATGACCTTGGGTCAGCACCTCTTATAATGAATGCCACTGTAAGTGCATCCCTTCCAAGTCGTGCTAATTGAAAGGAAGGCCAAGTGGAGCGCATTGTAGCCGGGTGAGGGAATCACTTTAAAGGATTAGGGCCGGTCACCTCGGGTTTCTAGGCAGCAGCTTACCTTCCCATCTGTTCTGGGATCGACTACTGGGAGGATTCACCCTTTTCGTAGACTTATGTTATCATCTTCAAAAATGACATCCCCTATGGCTATTTTTAAAGTTGAACAACAGACCGTAACAATGGCAGCATTGCGCAACAATTTCAAAAAAATACCCTTTTTTCCTCTCTGGATTCTTTTCGAGTGTACTGTAAATTGTGCTGTGATTCAACAGAGTTCACAGTTCACGCTGCAGCGTTGGGCGCGCGCTTTTCCACCTACACACCAAAATAACCCTTGATGTTGCTGCACAGTGGAAGTGCATGTGCGATATGGCCAACCGTGGCATCTCGTAACGCAGGCCGCCGTGGGTCAGGGGCGCTCATTATCCACAGGAGGCTCATTTGCATACGCGCAACCTCATGTGCATGTTTGATCAAGCACTACATCATCCTTTGAATCCCCCCTCGCCCCTCCCTTTTTAAACTCTCTAAAATCGCCTTTATCTTCCTCTTCATCATCCTCTCAGCTGATGGAGGTTGTTGTGGACAAATAGGCTTAGGCAGGTTACTATAGCAACAGAGAATTGCAAGGGGTGGGGGTGGGTTTGGGGGATAAAGGGACATAAGCACTTCTTCATCAGGGGCCTCAAACTCCCCCTGGATATGCTGGAGCCCGCGACCTAGCGCAACAAGTAAAGGCAGGCCAAGTGAGGCTCCAGGGAGGAGGAGGAGGAGGAGGAGGAGGAGGGATGCAGAGAGGTGAAGATAACGAAGAGAGAGAGAGAGAGAGAAAGAGAAAAAGAGAGAGAGAGGATCCATAACATGACAGCCAAGCTTCTCACAACATCGGACTGACGCCTTCACTCACAATTTAGTCTTTTTTTTTTTTGGGATGCTGTGGGTGACATCCTAAAAAAAACTTAGGAAATAAAAAGGTAAGATTATTTTTTATTTTTCCCCCCCTTTTTTGATTTCTTAAATTTATGAATCATGCAGAAAATGTACCAATGAAAATACATTTGGTAATATTCTAAAGATGCCATTTACACGGGACTATCAAATATTCCACGTTGAATCGGATTAGTCGCTATCAATATCTGCTCTCCCTGTGAAAATAAATAAATAAATAAATGAAAAGTAACATCGATTAGAATTTAGTAAACCAAACAGCGTTATATGTGGAATGTTTTTGGGTTCGACTCATCGTGTGACCGGATTAACTCCAGATTAAAGAGAGGACAGTTACAAAACAACGTGGCTGCCTAGTGTGTGTGCGGGTGTGTGTGTGCATTTACGCGTGTGTTTGTGCACAGACCTAAATTCAAGGACGATTGGATGTTAGAGAGTGCGGGGGCGGGGGTGCGTTTCAGGAGGACCGCGCCATGGCCTCCTGGTTCGGCTGGAGCGAGCCTCACCAGCGCGTCCCCGGCAGGGACCCGGCCGACGTGGTCACCGACACGCTGATGTTGGAGCTGAGCTGGCAGCTGAAGGAGGCGGAGAGGCAGCAGAGAGAGCGGGAGAGCGAGTACCGGCGCCTCAGAACCGGCGTGGACTACAGCTGGTTGGCCAGCGCGCCTCGCTCGTCCTACAGCATCAGCACCGGGGAGAGGCTGGGCTTGGAGGACCTCTGCTCCAAGGTGCCGCCATCTTGCTGTGGACTGGTTATACTCAAGTAAGTGTTTAAACTTTCAACGAACTGTCAACGGTTCTCGTGAAGGAAAACAATAGCGATTGTGTAGCAATAGCGAGGAGCTTAACCCTGGAGAACCCAAGAACCCTTTTCTTCTTTGGAAAATTATGAATTATACATTAAATGACTGCTATAACTTCACTGAACACCAAAATATATGTTTTTTCAATTTTAACCCTTTATTCCCTAATTTAGGATTAGGGCGAAATTTGACCCTTTTGGGATTTAGGGGTATCATTTCGAAAAATCAGAATAACAAAAACTGTCAGTAAACTAATTAGAATTTAAGAAAATAATCAATCAAATACACAGCTACTTGAACAATATATTTTTTTTGTTTTATTTGTTGCATTTTAAAACTGGATTTTGAATGTACAAACACACTTTGACCAAAGGAAACAACAACACAAAATCACTGCTGGAAAAAAAAAAAAGGTCTTTGTTATTTGAGTAGCAGAATTTATAGGGGCCAAATTTGACCCCGTGGGTTCTCCAGGGTTAAAATTAAAGAGTTATTTGTACACTACAAGAAAAAAAGAAAAGCATTCATACAACTTCATTGCATTTCTCTTGTCTTGGTTCTGCACAGGTTCCGGGACGCAATCCAAGCCGGCGAGCCAGAGGTGCAGGAGGTGTCCGGGCTCTTCCGCTCGGTCCTCCTGGAGGCTTTGGAGCAACTGAAGGAGGAGGAGGAGGCCCAGCGGCTCGCTCGCCAGTGGGGCAACAAACGCGCCAAGAGCATGTCTCTAGTGAACTTTCGATCCCGCATCAAGATCAACCCGTTCGGCAGCACGGCAGGCCTGATTTCGGGCGAAGGGGCTCGCCTGAGCGATCTGAAGACGGTGTCGGAAGATGTGGAAAGAGGGCCGGACAGGGAGGGGAGGGTGTGGAGCATGCCGGACTTCAGATACAAAGGGACGAGCAACAGTAAACTTGTCTAGTAAGATAGTGAAAGACTATGGTTCGAGTCACATGACTTGACATTCATGAGACTTGGCTTGTCTCGGACTTGAATCAAGTCTTGTCGGTTTACGTTTGAAAATGTGCACTTTTATGAAGATAGTTCTCATTTTGACAGATCAGATTTTTTTTTTTGACGTGCGCAAACTGGCAACCCAGCAGTATGCTATTGTGGGCCTGGGACTCGCCTCATGAAGCTACTAGCTAGCTAGCTAGCTAGCTAGCAAGAATCATGGAGAGAGCTCCTTAGATTATTTTACTTTTCTTTTTCTTTTCTTTTTTATAACAAATCAGGAAAACGACAATGTCAACTCAATGATTAAAAAACATCAACATCAAACATCATCTGTCAGTGCTGTCACTGTGAACGCTAAAGACGCAGATAAGCTAGGTTAGCGTCAGTTTAGCTAAACCGATAGCTGGTCAAACACTTACACTATACTTTGTCGGGTATACGTTTACTTGAGACAAAGTACAGTAAAAACATTTTTTTAAAGACAATTAAGTACAGTAATACAATACTTGGAGGGGTTTCAGACCAATAAAAACGTTTACTGTAAACGTATTAGTGCAGCAAGCTAATTTAGGCGAAGATACTGAGTGAGACGTTGCTATTTTGTGAATATATACAGCAAGATTGTATGATTTATGACCGTCTTTACCCAAGTATTGTTTCAATTTGCTTGTCAATCTCTTCTTCTATCAGCTGCTGACAAAACCGTGACAAGCTTCCCAAGCCTGGGAGTACTTCACATGATGCAGCCTTTGTTTATTTTGACATGTATAGATAGAAGAAATACTGTTACTTTATTCTGGTAAGTGTTCACGATTCTTCGTTATTTTTTTTTTTGTGGAGTGTATGTCGGCCCACCTTATTTTATGAATCTGTGATTTATAATAATTTTTCATGTTTAATTTTTTTTTTTAACTAACTTAATTGTAATGCCCTCGCATGTGGGAAAGGAGAGCCGTATGCACTTTTCAGCCGTTTATTGAACAATAAAACGCGATGAGCACACTGCTCTAAAAAGGCTCTCAAAGCTGCTGTCAACTCTCGCGCAGCCTAACTGATGTCACGTGCAAAGCCATCAAGTCCCACCTCTTAAAGGCACAGCATGTATTTAACACACAAACTATAATGCATACAGTATTTTCTATACAATTTGTGCTTTGAAGGTTTTTCTTTTTTTAATGTTTAAAAATGTAATTACATGCACGTCACCTTCAGATAAATGTTTTTATGTTTGTAATTGACATCCTAAATTTCCAGTGAACTTATTTTATTGCCGTACATTGAAAACTCAGTTTTACTTAGTAATTAACTCATTCACTGCCATTGACTGCTATAGACGTCAAAAATTCATTTGAACTATTTCTATTAGTTTAACTTTTTTTTTTACTACTTTTGTTAACAAGAGTATGAAAACCTAGATTTTTTTTATTGTACATTTGGAACAGATATAACATTTGTGATTAATTGTGAGTTAACTAGTGAAGTCATGCGATTAATTACGATTAAAAAATGTAATCGCCTGATGCCCCGAATTTTTTATAATCTTTAAGTCGCGACAGGCAATTCAATTTTTTTAATTGTAATTAATCGCATGACTTCAATAGTTAACTCATGATTAATCACACATTTTATACCTGCTCTAAATGTGCCATTTTTTTCCTAGGTTTTCATACTCTTGTTAACAAAAGTGGAAAAAAAATGTTAAACTAATAGAAATAGTTCAAATAAATGTTTGACGTCTATAGCCGTCAATGGCAGTGAATGAGTTAATTTCTAAAAAAAAAAAAAAAAAAAAAAACACCAGTTAGACATCCCTAAACCGCAATACGCAAATACATACTGTACAAATCCAATCTCACAAAATGTGATCCTGCTCCAAATAAAACATGAGCTTTTCATATTTTGCACATCATTTCTGTGTATTTTTTATGTTTAAGCAGGAAATGATTTCCTGCCCCCATCAGTCTGAGTCACAATGTTCACTCTTTCACAGCGCACAATAAGACGCGCGCAACATCCCCCCCACTCAAGGTCAGCCAACTAAAAGCTTCGCTTCTGTATCTTCCTTCCCTTTACAAGTGCAGACGTGCTGCAAATAAATGCTAATAAAATATTACAGGAGAAAAGCCATAAAACATTTGATTGTTTTATTTTCATATTTTTTTGACACACAGCTCCATGAATGTGTTCAATTGGTTTGAAACAATAACAAGACTATTTTTTTTGTTTCACAGCTTCATTAACACTGAACACAGCTGGAAAAAAAAAAAGGAAAAAGATGGCGGCGTTACCGACTGGTTTCAAGTATGTGATACTCACTTTAAAAACTGTTATATCGATACACACGGATGACAACGGTCAAATAAAAAAGCAGTGATAGAAGAATAAACTAGCTATTGACATGTGTACATAATGTCCACTTTATTAGGTACACCTGCACTGCACGCAAACAAACAAGTCTCTGACAAAGCCCATCAAAACTGAGGATTATTTTCAACGTATGGCAAATTTCTTATTTTGTAGTATTGGATTCCGTTCGATTGTGCAGGTGGACCTAACGTTCATAATAGTCATAACCAGCAACTTTGAACATCTGATGACGCTGCTCAACTTGGTCTGAATTCAGTCATAGAACCCTCACCTCACTGTGCTGCACATTGTCCCTCTAAAACGGGGTACACACATCATCGGGAGTCAATTTGGAATTTTTTAACAACTTTAGTTGTATCGCGTTGAGTGTGTGTATAAAAAAAAAAAGGCATTCGCCACAATAAAACAGAAAAGAAGAGTTTCAATTTAGTCCCACGAGCAGTTAGCCTAGCTTCTTTTATTTCTTCGTCTTTTTTTCTTCTTCTGCCACATGGCGCCTCTCACAGGTCAGTCTCGGTACTACAACATCCATTGGTCGAGAGAAAGTTTTGTCTTGTCCTGTTGTGGGTTTCTCACATTTAAATAATGGGTTAAGATGGTAAACATCCGTATGTGTGTACTCTGCTTCAAGGCGGGCCACGCCCCGGCTTGACCTCAACCTTTTATTTACATTTCTTCCCTCGCTGGACAGCTCGCTTGTAGTTTCCTGAGGTCGGCTGCTGTGTCCGCTCGGGGGGGGGGAATCACAATGTAGAGTTCAAGAACTCCAGAAGTTCGGCTCGATTTTTGTCCCGCTGTGGTAAAAACAGATGATTGAGAGCAAACAGCAAAACTTTTAACAGCAAAGTGGCTGCTAAGGAGACTGAAATGACCTGTTTATCCTTTTTTGACTTCTTTACTTTCATTTTGATTTTCTTTCCCGAAATCATGCTGTACTTCTTGCCTTTCTTCTTTTCCTTCAAGTACTGCGGGAACAAGCAAAAGAGATCTGTCGCCACCAGCCTGTTTCTTTAAACATTTAAGTAAACTCAGCACAAAACTCGCACGGACTACCTTGGATATCTGAACAGGCCCCGAGTTTTCTTCCCCGGCTTTGGATTTCTTTTCCTTTTTACGTTTATGGCGCTTCTCTTTCTTCCCCTTCTGCTGCGGGTAAAAAAAAAAAAAGACAACATCTTGAATAGGATACTGACAATTAATGAACAATCATAATATCGACAGGTACCTTTTTGGGTTTGTCCCTTTTCCTTTTCTTTGATTGCTTTCTGGACTTACTTCGGGAGTCTGGTAAGAAAATCGTGTTTAGTAATAAAGAGTACAATTCAATTAAAGCTGCCACTTAAAAGTCACCGCTGCTTCTGGAACTACTCCGGCTGCTGCTGGAAGAGTGTGACGAGCCCGATGAAGACGGAGCAGATGACGACGACGACGACGAAGCCGATGATGAAGCAGAGGATGAACTGGAGGAGGACGAGGAGGAGGAAGATCTGCTACGGCTACGTTTACGTTTCTTTTTGTCTCTACCTGTGCAAACGCAGAACTGTAGTCAGCAGGCTGTGATGATTGGCGGGCAGTAAAAGATTCCTACTAGCATGAAGTGATTGCTAACTACGGTACCTTAAGTACAAATACACAAATTATTACTAAACAATATTTTATTTTATTCCTTTATTTAGATTCAAGCAGCCTTGCCTCTGCTCTTGTCATCCGTCCTAGAGCTGGAACTGGACACTCTGCACTCCGCTTTCGTTGACTTGAAAAGAATGAAGATAAATATTGATTATGCAGACAAATCTTGACAAATATGGAGAAAACCAGTGAATGTCTTAGGGTAAGTGTTGATTTTTGTTGTATTGGTGTTTTTATTTGGTATATCAAGGAAAGGAATTGGACAACACAACAAGTAGCAATCTAAACTAATTTGGTGCAACAATAGCTACAAACATCTAACATGATAAATGCATCATATCTTATAAATCAGTCCATTATTTTAATGATTTATATTATTACAGAAATAATATTCAAAATACATAACACCCTTACAGCTTATAATAACATTGTCTTTGTCCATAATAGTTTACTTTACTATATAACTTTGTTTAATCGGATAGATTTGGCTGGTTTGTAGTGATCTCAACAAGTATAACCAGGAGAAACACAAATAAATGAATCAACCAGAAAAAAACATAGCATTTAACGGTTCTTTCTCCAGTAGATTACGTGACCCAGACTATATCGCTAAGCAAACGCAAAAGCGTATTTGCATTAATTACGCGCGCAATGCATTTAATAGATGGCGGTAATCGTTACTCACCATGGCAACAGTGCGGTACGGCTATTATCAAAGACACTTTGACAACACTACAACGTGCATACGTTTAGATTTATTCGCAGTGACGCTCCGCGAGTTAGCCTTAGCTAACAGCCACAGGAGACATTTTGTATCCCAGAATGCATAGCGGCAGGCTTCCTTCACAACACGGAAGTATCTTCTTCGAGTATTTTATGGAGGCGTCACACTACCGAAAAAGGACTCTACTGCCACTTGACAGTTCGAAAATAAACTTTATGAAAGATTTATGCTCAATTTCGATGGTTTGGCATGGTTAGCGAGAAGGTAAGACTTTTATCTAGTCAATACATTTTAGTGTGTTCGCTAACATGGCCTGAACGCAATCAGAAGCGATGACCAATTCAAATTTGACATTTTAAATTCAATTTTCATTTATCAACCTCTGGGAAGCTACAATTATGAAAACAAGGACATAATGTCACGAATTTTGCAGCGTTTTTGAAAGGCGTCAACAATAAAACTTCAAGGCTCTTGAGGCAGGCATAGCCAAGGTCCAAAAACAAAGTACTGTAACTGGTATATTTAAGTTAATTTAGACCTTGGAGAATGGGAATAACAACTATTTGCATATGTTTGATGAAAAAATGTCAAATTTGAATGTCACCTACATTTACAATCAAATATATATTTTCTTAAAATCTATTTTTGGATGGATAGATTTTTTTTAAATTTGTTGTCCAATCAGATTTGAGCCTCTATGTGTTACCATGTCAATATAATCTGCCCAGAGCCTTCCGAATCAGTAGTGCTATCTGATGTACTTGATTAAAATGTTTCTATAGTTTCTCATAATGACGTCTCAAACCAAACACATTTGTATAATAACGTACAAAACTTTTATTATGGCAGTGTTAGTACATTATACAAATACAAGTAGCACTGTATAAAAATACAAAATGTTGATGCTTTTCATTGTTCTCCGCATCACACATGACAAAACAAAAGCAGAAGAATCGATTACTACTTATGAAATGTAGTCAGTTTGCTCTCACCCACACACACACACAAAAAAAAAAGACTCATTTGTGTAACATAATGGCGGCAGGATGCATTTTGTTTAAAAAAGTGCTTATAATGTAACTTTTGTCCTCTCTCATCTATTGACATCTGGGAAAAATAGAAGTTGTGTACCGGTTCATTTTAAACTGCGGGGCTACAACCAAACTGACCATGTCAATCCGTGAAAGTGTGAAATTGTATGTACACAGAAGAATACAATTGATGTAATAGTAACAAAATGAGCCTGAGTGTCGATAGACACGCACACACACACACACACGAGTACGCACACACGTTGGTTCATCACAGGAACGTTGAACATCGAAAGAAGGTAAGTGCGAGGAGGTCACTCGTCTGTTCCGTCCCTGTCTTTCCCCAAAGTGTTACTCGTGTGAAAGGATAACATTGTACTTGAAAACAAAAAAAAATACACACACTGTACTAATATGTAAAAATCATAATAATAATAATAATACAAAAAAAAAAGCTTACAGGTGTTGCTGTGTTCCAGCATTGAGCGATGATTCATTTGTGAACTGTTGATTTCAGTGTCCAAAAAAATAAAAAAATAAAAACCCTGATGGGTGTTTTTGATAAAATAATTTTTTTTAAGAGGCCTTTCTCCATTATAAAAATAAAAATAATTGACTCCATGGATGTAGCTATTAATATCCCTCTAGCTGATGCTTCATACCTCACGGTTCAATTTCATACAATCAGTGAAATTCTTGATGATCAGTTAACTGACTAATAATGCCGACCCCTAGTATGCGAAAACAATTATGCTGTGTTATCCAGGGAGCTCTAATGTCTCAATTCATACCGAACTGCAATTTTAAGAGCATAATGGAGCAATAATAGTCCCTGGTATAGGGCTCTGTTTCTGCGTTCCAATTTTTTTTAAACATCTGCTTTGTTCTTCGAGTGATCTGCGTGAGCCAAGCTCTCCTCATTCTCCTCTTCTTCCGCAGGGACCTGGAAAAGGATTATTTGAAAAAATATCAACTATCATCCTAAAAGGCGGTTATATTATTATTCAGGCACTATCTGGTTAGAGCACATATATGGTCCTGAAAACATTTTTTTAGTATGAAAACCTAGATTTTTTTTTTTTTAAATACAGACATAAAATGTGTGATTAATCGTGAGTTAACTATTGAAGTCATGTGATTAATTACAGTTAAAAAATGTTTTTATATTATTAAAAATTCAGGGCTTGAGGCGATTCATTTTTTTAATCGTAATTAATTGCATGACTTCACCAGTTAACTCACAATTAATCACAAATTTTATATCTGTTCTAAATGTACAATAACAAATGTCGGTTTTCATACTCTTGTTAACAAAAGTAGAAAAAAAAAAGTTAAACTATTAGAAATAGTTCAAATGATTTTTTGACGTCTATAGCCGTCAATGGCAGTGAATGAGTTAATTATGTGGAATATTACACTCTTAAAGCTACCATCTCTGAAATAAAGGATTTCTTACCTCCCAGTAAATAGAGTCATCGAAGCAGTTCTGGTCTGGAGGTTGCCCCCAGATAGGCAACTTCATTAGTAAACCTGAGAAATCGGGGAAGCACATTTTCCGTCACCTTGGATCTTGCTCTTTTCGAGTAACTTGTTCTCACAATTCAAATGTAAGCACTGAAATATTTCATCTAATGCTGCCTTTACAAGGATAAGGCTAAATTTTGATGGACTCTTCCAGAGAGTCGTAGTCAGAAAAGGCCATCTTGGATCGATGCGCTTTTCGACCTACTCAAAAAATGTACAATTTAGATTTTAGACATATATTTTAACGTGTCCCAAAAGTGTCGCTCAGTAGCTCCACCTGGAAAATTATCGAAACAAAAATCTAACTTCAATTAATCAACATGAAAATGTGTGGACATGTTTATCAGAACCCATGGCTGAAAAATGAACAGGAAGTTTGCTATTTTGGTTTAAAGCAGCAATTTTGAGGGGGAAATTTCAATGCTTGTATTTTGACAAACTCCAACAAGGAATTTCACACAAAACCTAACACTAGCCAGTAGGGGTGGGAATCTTTGAATGTCTCACGATTCGATTCGATTCAGAATCGATTTTCGATTAAGAACAATTTTTGATTCAAAATGATTTGATTGACAATGATTTTTGCTTCAATTTATAGATGTTCAAGGAATCGTAATGATCTACTCCCGTCTGACTCGCTAATGCTAATTAGCGCGCTACCCGCGGCACTTTTATCACTCAAAAGAACGGCTCCATGCTGAAAAAAAAAAACCTTCTATTGGAATAACTTGATCGTGACCTTTTCCTTCTACTCTTCTTCTACAACTTAACAGTGTGTCAGACCGTGTGGAACCACACTGCCCCTCAGTGGCCAAATTGGGTACAACATGAACAGCGCTCCCAATAAAGGCACACACAAACAAAAGGAAGACAGTATCAAATAATTCAATAAACTCGATTTTGGGACATTTATAATCGATTCTGAATCGTACTAAATGAGAATTGCGATTCTTATGAGAATCGATTTTTTGGGCACACCCCTACGAGCCAGATTGGCGACACAAAATTGGCAAACTTGTTTGCCTATGTCATCCCTTCATTCCCCTGTGCTTCATGTTTCATTAGACCAGCCGGGGCTGTCTCCACGGCAACGAGACGATATGTATTAGGACGCAGGCTTACGCATATACACACACATGATCATACAACGCATTCACAACCCTATTATCACCACCAAGTCATTGGCTTTCCTCCCCCAAGTTCTTGATTTCATGTTCCTTGGACGGGGTTAAAACATTCAGTGTCATTTCTCATCTCCACCCACCTGTGATAGCCCCTCCGACCAAAGCGAACCCGAGGGACGAAGCCAAGGCAGCGGCTTGCATGGTCGCGTTCCCTCTAAACAGTGAACAGTCGGGATTTGAAAACACCAACTAAACACCAAGCATATTTGAATTGCTCAACCGTACCCGTCCTTTTTCCCCAAAGCCACAGCCACGATACCAGCCAAGCCTCCCAGGATGCCCGGCATGCCGTGCAGATTGTGTACACCGCAGGTATCCTGGATGCCTAAATTAGACGCCAGGACAGGCTGCGGAGAGAACAGAAACAATATTTCGAAAGGAATATTTACATGTTGTCATTCCCAAACTCACAGTCAGGTACTTGAAGCCCAGCGTGGAAATGATGCCAGCCACTAATCCGATCAGCATGGCCCCAAAGGGCCCGATGTTCATATCGGCGCAGGTTCCCACGGCAACACCACCGGCCAGGGTGGCGTTCTGAATGTGCACCTGTTCCAATCAAGACGACAACGCGGGTCAAACATCCACTGGAAATGAAGTCACATTTCAGTGGCGGGAAAGCTGATCCGACCATGTCCAATTTTCCTTTGTGCTCCACCAGGCTGGAGATGGCGTAGGCCGAGAGGACGCAGGCGGCCAGGGAGAGGTACGTGTTGATCACTGCCGTCAGCTGGGTGAAGCCCGGGTCGGCAATGGCCGAGTTAAAACTGGGCCAGAACATCCAGAGAAACACCGTCCCTATTGAGAGGTTAACTCATGTTAATCGATTAAGTGTCATTGCAGTGTTGAAGATGCAGTGACATTTGTGTCCACTAGATGGCGGGAATTAACAATAAGCAAAGTCAGAGCTTCAAACTAGGAAAATTTGACGAATGGCTTTCAAGAGTAGAACTTTTCTTTTTACCGATCATGGCAAACAGATCCGAATGGTAAACGGAGCCGTCATTCTCGTGCCCGTTCCTCAGACCGGGTCGGTAAAGTACTCGAGCCACGGCCAAACCGAAATAGGCTCCATAGGCGTGGATGATCATGGAGGCCCCGACATCATTAGCCTGGGAAGAGAAGTGAATTGTTACACTGTTATTTCTTCATTGCTGTTTATTTATTTCATTGTTGATGAACTCACCCCCATGATTTCTGCCACCAGATGCTCGTTGATGGAGAAGATGGTGATCTCCAGGATGGTCATGATGAGCAGCTGCAAGGGGCTGGTCTTACCGAGAACTGCGCCGAAGGAGATCAGGACTGTGGCTGTGCTGAAGTCCGCGTTGATGATTCTACAAGGTGAGGAGACGAGTCAAGTGGGTAGAGGTTAAAGCAAGGGGACGATAATATTTTGTATGCACCCCGCGCTCGTCTAAACACGGCATTCCGATGAACTCATTCACTGCCATTGACGACTATAGACGTCAAAATTCATGTGAACTATTTCTATTAGTTAAAAAAAAAAATTCATTTCATTTCATTTTTTATGAAAAACGTAGACATTTTTTTAACTGTACATTTATAACAGATATAAAATTATAATGCGATTAATTACGATTAAACGCCCCTTATTTTTAATATTTTTTTTAATTAGGCCCGTCAGGCGATAACATTTTTAATTGTAATTACATGACTTGACTAGTTAACTCACGATTAATCACAGATTTTATATCTGTTCTAAATTTACTCCCAAAAAATTCCCCTAGGTTTTCATACTCTTGTTAATAAAAGTGGGAAAAAAATGTTAAATTAATAGAAATAGTTTAAATTAATTTTTGACATCTATCGCCGTCAATGGCAGTGAATGAGTTAATATCAGGTTTTGGAATATGAATTAACTCATTCGCTACCATTGACGGCTATAGACGTCAAAAATTCATTTGAATTATTTTTATTAGTAAAAAAAATGTTCCCATTTTTGTTAACAAGAGTTTGAAAACCTAGAATTTTTTTAATTGTACAGATATAAAAATTGGAATTAATCGTGAGTTAACTAGTGAAGTTATGCGATTAATTACAATTTACGAAATTTTTTAAATAATCTTTTCTTAAAAAAAAAAAAAGATTAGAATTTTTTTTTTCGTAAATCAGGGGCATCAGGCGATTAAAATTTGTAATCGTAATTAATCGCATGACTTCACTAGTTAATTAATCACAGATTTTATATCTGTTCTAAATTTCCCCCCAAAAAATTCCCCTAGATTTTCATACTCTTGTTAATAAAAGTGGAAAAAAAATGTTAAATTAATAGAAATAGTTTAAATGAATTTTTGACATCTATAGCCGTCAATGGCAGTGAATGAGTTGATATCAGGTTTTGGAATATGAATTAACTCATTCGCTACCATTGACGGCTATAGACGTCAAAAATTCATTTGAATTATTTTTATTAGTAAATTTTTTTTCCCATTTTTGTTAACGAGTTTGAAAACCTAGAATTTTTTTAATTGTACAGATATAAAAATTGGAATTACTCGTGAGTTAACTAGTGAAGTTATGCGATTAATTACAATCTACGAAATTTTTTAAATAATCTTTTCTTTAAAAAAAAAAAAGATTAGAATTTTTTTTCGGAAATCAGGGGCATCAGGCGATTAAAATTTGTAATCGTAATTAATCGCATGACTTCACTAGTTAATTAATCACAAATTTTACATCTGTTCTAAATGTACAAAAAAAACTTTTTTTCTAGGTTTTCATACTCTTAACAAAAATGGAAAAAAAAATGTTAAATAGAAATAGTTCAAATGAATTTTTGACGTCTATAGCCGTCAATGGCAGCAAATAAGTTAAGCAGCAACATCCACCTGTTTCTATCCATCTTGGAGGCGGCCATTTTGTCACTTGCTGTCGACTGAAAATGACATCACAGTTGCTCAGGATTCAGGGAACAACCAATTTTGGCTTGGCTTGCGAATGTCACATGACCAAACAATCAACGACAAGGTGGACCGTGATTAGTCGTTACCTGAGCCTTGAAGCAACTGTGACATCATTTTCAGTCGACAGCAAGTGACAAAATGGCGGCCCCCGAGATGGATTAAAAACAGGTGGGTTTTGTCGCCTCATTTATATTCCACAAAACTAACCAGCAGCATACATTTAAAATGGACCGAATCCTGGTATGGCAAATAGTGGAAACTCTACGAATTTTGCCTTACTTAAAAATGTTGATCTTAATTTTGCCGTCATCCAGGTGCCAAATGCCCTGCATGAGGAGGCCCCACTGCAGGCCGAAGGCGGCCAGTAGCAGGTTGACGCCCACGCTGCTGAAGCCGTATCTCTTCAGAAAGGTCATCAGGAAGCCAAAACCGATGAAGATCATAACGTGGACATCCTGGAACACTGCAGACGCACAGGAAGGGAGACAGGTAAGTGCTTTGTCGCACACGGCGCCATATTGGATTAGATGGAACAAGTTATTACGTGACGAGTTCAATTCAAAACAGGCCTCGCGCTATTAATTTCCCGCACACTCATTTGAGCTATTAAAATAATTTATTGGCCGCCGGTGGGGGATCCCGGGAGTCGTTTCCTTACACAGGAGCTGTTTGTGTCAGCCGTGGCCTGTTGGCTTGAAAAGCAATTGAATCACACTCCCAATGAGATGCGGGAGGAAAAAAAAAGAAGAAAAAAGCTCTCGCTGTTTCAGCCGAGTTGGCGGCCTTGTTCTGCTTCTATGAAGAGCATATGACCCTAATAGGTTTAGACGGGTATGGGAGAGTGAGGAGAAAGTATTTTGGGACAAGCGAAGAATCTCTTTAAGTATGGAGCATGTTTTTTTTGTTTTTTTTTCACGTACACCTTGGAGACTTTGGATTCCAAACGACAAATGATACTCCCGTCTCACGTAGGGAAGGTCATTGTTGATGATGAGCGTTTCCCTCAAAGGCAGGAAATTGGTACCTTCAACTTAATGTGATGAGCTCCAGCCACGGGAATAACATCGGGGGCAGAAAGACAATAGAAGTAATTTCCTTTTTACTATAACAGATTTCATGGCAGACAGTATTGTCTGAACAGGACACGGCAGTCCTCGATTTGTAGGATGATTGCTTGTTCAGATGATGTTGAAGGTGGGGGGGGACAACAATTTTTTATTTTTTTTATTTTAAAGCTTCTACTCCGATTATGAAACTGGAGAGGCCTGCATGTTTGCCAAGACGTCTCTCTCTCTCTCTCTCTCTCTCTCTCTCTCTCTATCTAATTGCATTATGTTAAGCTTTGAAGAGGTGTCAAAAGTAATCAGTTAATTGGCAAGTAATCGATGATCACAATCGATAACTATTTTAGTAGTAGTAGTAGTAGTAGTAGTGGCCCGGTGGGTGGTGTCTGGTCGGTGCTGGGCTTCGCTTTCTTTCTTTTCTTTGGTCCCCCTTCGGGTGTCCTGGCGGCCCCACGACTCTGGCTGGATTTTGAAGTGTTCGGTTTAGGTGAACGGTATGGGAATTCTTATTTTTTTTTACACGCACGCACGCACGCACGCACGCACGCACACACACACACACACACACACACACACATACCAAAAAAAAAATTAATAATAATAAAAAAAAAAAAAAGGGAGAACAATGATGATGACATGTCAAATGATCAATACTGAGCTCTCCCCAAAAGAAAAAAAAAAAAGAAGAAAAACAAAAACAATTTTAGTACTAGAGTCGTTGTTTAGAGCCATTATTTAGATTATAGAAGCTCAGCACTAATTATTCTCGGATTGCTGTAATTAATTTTATTTTTTTATTTATTTAAAATAAGACATTTGAAAACATTTGCTTTTACTTTGTAAAACAATGACCCCAAAACTTTTTTTTTTTAATCACTAAATAATAGCAAATAAACAAAAAATAATTGACATGGAGGAAAAAAAAAACTTTTTATTTTGAATTAAAGTATATTTGATTATTCAATGAATCGATAGCGACAGCCCTAAACTTTGCCAATCCAAACGTTCCAAATCGCAATCTGCCCTCTTTAAACCCGACTCTTTGCTACGTTCGGGACCTTGAATAACTTTCGAATGACTTCACTTTAAAATGTGACACTAATTTGTTTGCGTGCCGCCTTCAAACTCTAATAAACAACCGTCCACTTACACAGGAAGTCAGAGAAGCAGTCATGCAGCAAGCTGCGAAATCATCCATCCAAATAACCTGCATATCTTCCTATTTGTAGCATTTTTGTATTTTTTTTTAAAGATAAGCTTTGTTCAATTTGGCCAATTTACAATACGCATGGAATGGATGGATGATCAACAGGAATTGAACAAATTCCGCTACAAAAAATAAAAGTGTCCACAATATGAAATGATGTTTTGCATATAGTTAGCATCTAGTTTGAGCAGCGCACTGAATACGAGGCGCTAAAATTTGGGAGGAAGCCACGGCGTCTGGCGTCACGCCCGGACGTTAGCTAACGCTCACCAGTAGCGATTGCTCCCGCTTGGCCGCGAACGGGGTGCGATATGAATGTCAGGAAGGATGCTCGAAATCATTTTTGCGCCATAAAAGTGTCAGTAAATTGTCTCACTGGTTATTTGTCTTGGGTTGTATTTGGCTTTTCATAACGGACGATATGGAACGCAGCGCCGAGCTTATCTCCGAGCTTCACACCTGCCACACCCGACCCGAGCGCCGCGCATCATCAGTAGACATGTTTCGAATAGGGGTGTCAAAATGAGTGCCTTCATTTTGAGTTAATTCATAGTTCCTTTAACGCCACTCATTTTTTTTGGGACGCGTGATCAATGCCCGCCCCTTACTTGGAAAGTAAGAATTGCAACGCGGCAGACACGCCCACGTCCAAATTAAGCTGTAATAAATGTAATAATAAAGCAGATATTGGTGGAGACTGGGGTCAAGTTGTGTTTCGAAATTTTTGACTTCATGTTAAAGATTAGATAGCTCTTAATATGAAAAAGAAAAATGCACTGAGCAGTCACCAACATCATACAAATGTAATTATGCCATCTCGTGGCAGAAAAATTACCTCAACGTGAATCAATATCACACTCATTTTTTACAGTACAGTACATCTTTTTAATTGTAACCCAATTTTATGAATTCATATGAAATTACTGTATTTTTTATTTAGTTTAACACGTTTTCCACTTTTATGTTAACAAGAGTATGAAAACGTAGAAAACCAATATTTTATTGCATCAATCAATATCTCGCTCATTTTTTACAGTACAGTACATCTTTTTAATTGTAACTCAATTTTATGAATTCATATGAAATTACTGTATTTTTTATTTAGTTTAACATGTTTTCCACTTTTATGTTAACAAGAGTATGAAAACTTAGAAAACCAATATTTTATTGCACATTTAGAGCGGATATAAAATGTGTGAGTTAACTACTGAAATCATGCGATTAATTACCATTAAAAATTGTAATCGCCTGACACCCCCAATTTTTTATTTTTTATTTTTTTTACATTTCCAGCCAGTATGCAACCCAACACTCAGCCAAACCCTCAGCAAACCAGTAGCACCAGTTCAACTTACTGGGATAGAGCTGCATAGGCGGCTCGTGGTGGGCCGTGTCGTTGCCGTGCGCGTCGTCGTGGCCGTGACCTTTGCCGTCGTCGTAAACCACAAAGACGGCAAACAGGATGATGGTGATAACCTCCAAAGCCAAGGCCACGATGGGGAACTTGAGTCTCATGTTGGTGGAGTACGCAGGCATCCCGGGTCCCACTTGGTAGAGTCGTCTGTCTGTACACATACACACGGGAACGTGCTCTCACACACACACACGCACACGCGCGCAAAGGGCCTCAGTGACTGACTGAGTGAAGGGAGGGAAGAAAGTGGCTTTTAAACTGATGCGGGGTTTTGGCGTGACCAATGACGGGGCAGAGCTTTTGGGCCTGCTGGATGATGAACACCCACCCTGCTGCTTTTCGCAGAACCCCCCCCCCCAACCCACCCCCCACCCGTTCATTTTCAGGGATGGGTTTCCTCCCTGCTTGATGTGACAGAGCCAAAAAAACAAAGTGGTGTGATTACCACTATTGTAGTCCACAACAATTTGGTACAGATACAAGTCATAATTTTAATACAAAAAATAGATATAAAAAAAAAAATGCGTGAAATTAACTCATTCACTGCCATTGACGGCTATAGACGTCAAAAATTCATTTTAACTATTTATATTAGTTTTAATTGTTTTTCCCACTTTTGTTATCAAGAGTATGAAAACCCAGGATTTTTTTTTATTGTACATTTAGAACAGATATAAAAATTTGTGATTAATCGTGAGTAAACTAGTGAATCTATGCGATTAATTACGATTAAAAATTTTAATCGACTGACACCCCAAATTTTTTGTAATCTTTTTTTTTTTTAAATCACGTCAAGCGATTAATATTTTTAATTGTAATTAATTGCATGACTTCACTTGTTAACTCACGATCAATCACAAATGTTATATCTGTTATAAATGTATAATAAAAAAAAATCCTGGGTTTTCATACTCTTGTTAACAAAAGTGGAAACAATTTTAAACTAATTGAAATAGTTAAAATGAATTTTTGACATCAATGAGTTAATAATATTTTTCTGTTCTTCTAATTATTGGTATCGGCTGTCGTTGTCGTATCGGTACTCGCCCATCCCTAGTTTAGGGGTCTTAAGATACAGTGGATATAGAAAGTGTACACACCCCTCCTTAAAATGTTACGTTTATGTGATCCGAATATACATACAGTATAAATGTACAACAATACCAAAAATTGCTTGAATTGAGTTGTTAATTCAGTCTTTGTGGATAGTAATCTATCATCACAGCACATCTGGACTTCACAATACTCACAATTGGATTTAGGTCTGGTCTCTGACTGGCTTTGATTTTCTTCTGGTGAAGCCATTTTGTTGATTTGTTTACGTTCCTCTTGGGATCATTGCTATGTTGAAAGATAGGGATGGGCGAGTACCGATTACTAGGGGTCGGCATCGAGCCGATACCCGGCCTTATTTCAAGGTATTATTCAAATTAATTTTATTGTATGTTCAATACAAAATATGTACTTTATGAAAAACAAAAACAAATAATTGCCATTAATTTCATGCAATTTTAAGGACAAATGCTATATTGGGAATGGGATTCATAGGTTTTTCTTGAAAATGATGTCATTGCGTACTTAGTATCAGTGACTTTTCATTCTGGTATCGGTCTGGGTGAAAAGTGGTATCGAACATCCCTATTGAAAACTGAATCCCTGAATCAGAAGGTTTTTGTGACTGTACACGGAATTGTTAATATTGGCCTTTTGTGTTCTGTTCTGTATTAACAGTTGTCTAGTAGCGAGCGATTCAAAGTTGTTATCGTTGTAACATTCCAGTAATGTGGATGTCAATTAGTTGCCACAAGTCACACAAAAAGGCACTCAATCACTGCCAGCAAATATCTGTATTTCAATTTGTAAGCCAACAACTGGGGAAAAGTGTTTTCCCACTTTCCCATGCCGACAGCTCTGATCGGGCCCCAGGTTCTGACCCACAGCTCCCACAGTTGGCTCGGGGGAAAATAGCAGGTCAAATTAGCCCGAGTGCGAAGGTCTCTCATTTTCGGGCCTCGAGACTTTTCATGAATGAGCCGAGCAGTTCATCAATGCCAACGACACATTTCTGTTTGTTTTGGAGCAATTTTCCGAGCGTATTTGGGAAATGACTTCCAAATGTTGAGAGATAACAAAAAACACTTATTACACCGTGTATGCGCACGCTAAGCTTTTTCTCTGATATTTGGCAGTGTATTGTTTTAAAGGCAGGATTTATAGTCCACTTAACGCAGTCATTCATCCTTGACGGCGACAGTCACATGCTGCTTGTTTTCTATTAACATAATAACCACATAAACAGTCCTCTTTCCTTTTCCAATTTTGCGCGACTATTATTGCCGCCCTTTGTAGAACCTCCACCGAGCCTCCAATTGAGGCATTCTTTGAGCAGTGTTATATTTAGTGAACATGACAAATGGCAGGTCCAACACAGTTTTTTTTATGTTTATTATTCATTAGGATTTAGAATAGATTTTCCCATACGGATTAAACTAGCGCAGATCTAATTCTGTGTTTTGCCTGATCGGGCATCTCCTGATCAATTGAAATGGCTCGGATTTCCCAATGACTGTTTATTAACCAAATATTTGGTATTGTTTAAGTGATAAAAACAACAGCTAAAGTACAAGCAATAGCTTTTTATTTTAGCATGAAGGACTCCAGAAAGCAGAATAATTACTTTTGAGAGGATGAAATCTGAGGATGTAGACAGTTTTAAGTTAAACAATGGTTCTAAAATAGTTGTTGGTTAATTTGATAATCGATTAGGAGTCGATTAATCGATTACTTTTGACATCTGGAGTAGTCAGCCACATGTTTCATGCGGGCAATTGGAGATCGCCTTGCACCCGCGCGATTGTGCCCTCAGAATCATTTTCTATTTGATTCTAAGCTAACCATTTTTTTAACATGAACTCACTTCAGCAGATACTTCACACTCTAAAAAAAACAGTTGGGTCAAAAGTAACCCAATTATGGATATAAAATGGACTGATCCACTTTACGGGTCAATTTGACCCATTTCTTGACTCAAAGTTGGGTCAAATAGACCCAAGTAGAGGATCGGTCCATTTTTGACCCATAGTTGCAACAGTTTTTTTTAGAGTGCATGTCATGTGGATTGGTCTAAATGGCGACAGCATGCATGCAAGCTTGTTTACTGTACAACTTGCTGTCTTGCCAGCTGCCCAAACAAGTCCGAGTGACGACCCATTCAGCTGCGCAGTCTCGGCCATTTCCCAAGAGGAATGACAATCTCTTAGCAACAACAACGTACCTCGCATTGAACCACACCAAATGTGCCATTTCGGAGGCTGGCAGCTTCCGCTTTCAAACCTGCAACCAATTGAAAGCAGAAGCGAAAATGCATACCTTTCCTATACAGGACTTTAAAAGGATCTATAGCATCTCACTAGTAGAAAGAAATTGTTTTCCGTCCGATCGCCATCGGACATGAGACGGCTTTACATCATTGATTAATGAAGGAACTGGCTGGAATGTGCCTGGAATGTGTCCGTCACAACAACAGGGCCTCTGGATCGTATGGAGAATATACGTACAGTACGTATGTATACGGGGGATTCCTCCTTAAGTGAGGAATGTGGTGTTGTGTTGACTCCCAGCCTTATCTAGTAAGCAGGACCCCTTAGTAGGATGACAACTAAGTACTTTACCGTTTGCCGAGAATGTTTTATAACTTCTGATCGCATCAATCTGCCTTTACTACTTTATTTCCGCCCTGGTTTTAATCAAGAAGCAATTAAGTCGCAAGGCACATAAAACGCTGAACCTACATTTGAACCCGTACATCTGGCTGGTTCAAACTTCTCCGGGAATGTCCCGATTGCAAAGAAGTCCGCTTCAAGTGGTGATCCATCAGAAGACTGCCACGCTGCTTGAACCCTCTGAGTATCGGATGCAGTAAGATTCATGACTGCGCCAGATGGAGCGAAGATTGTTTGTCCCGCTATATGTTGCGTAATGGCGGAGACCAAAGTTTTGCGCGCATATAGGACTGATTCATTGTTTAATTTCAGATAAATAGTTACTGTAATACTTTATTGCATTTTTCTTTATTGAACCACAAAAACATGGTGTGATTGTCAAGAATGGCCACAAAGGAGAAAAAGAAGATAAGCAGAGTGTAGATAGTAGTTGGCAATAATCAAATGTCCTATTTTATATATATATATATATATATATATATATATATATATATATAAAAAATATATATATATTTAAATATATATATATATATATATATATATATATATATATATATATATATATATATATATATATATATATATATATATATATATATATATATATATATTTATATATATATATATATTTATATATATATATACTGTATTGACATGACTGCGGTGACATTTGGAATGTGAAGTTGGTCCTCCGTTCGTATGAGTATTTTAGAGTTCCCGCCATACAATTGTCCTAAATTTCTTTGGAAGGGAAGACGAACAATTAACATTCAAGATGAAACAAGCCTTCTCATCCACTCTGATTTATGAATTATTAAAGAGCCGCGTCCTTGCACTTTAGAATCTCTTTACTCAAACGCAAATTTCCTGCGGGAGGTACTACAAATATTTCTTATCAGACGTGCCATGACTTCACCGTTCCAACACAAGCCGATGTAGCCGGCTCAAAGCAAGACATACAAGCAACTTCCTTAAATAACAGCCGATTGTTTTCGTTAGCGTTTAAACTTCAATGTTGGAAATCTTGTCGGGGGTCACATCAGATGTGGGAAGCGGTCCAATTCGCACGTCACGCCCAAGCAGTGTTAGGCATGGAGTTTGGAGTAAGAGCTAACCTAATTAAACACATTATTATTTATTCTATTATTATTATTATTATTAAACACATTTGATGTTAGACTTCTGTTTAAAGACGAGATTACATCATCCATTGAATAGCCATGCGTCTGTCAAATGCCACCAAAATGAATCAAAATGCAGTTTTAATTCACACAGGCTAAGCGCTTGTAAACAAAAAAGTACAGACATGTTACCTTTTTGTGTAAAGTTTCTAACCATAAACAGTACTTTGTAACCTAGGGCTTAAATTGTGAACCCTACAGGGTACATCACAAAAATATGTACATTGAAGACCAATAATTGACCCATACGAGCCCTTTTTTCCTGAGAGTGTATTAGCAACTAAGCTAAACTAAGCTAAACTAGCCTCCTGCTCCACTTCCTGTTTTGGTTGTGACGTCAGTACTGGTAAAAAAAAAAAAAAAACACGAAAGTGTTGAACCAGATCTATATTCTTAAGTTACATATAGTTGTGTAAAAAGTATTTGTTGAACTCCTATACTTTTAAAATCATGAACTAGCTTAACTCAACTCATAGGCTAGCAAAACAGTGTGCTCCCTTAGCATTGCTAACTGCTAACGATAGCGACTAAAATGTACACATCACATATATGTCATTTTTCAGATTAAACTGCTTTTTTTTTTTGTATAAAGTAAATTAGTTACTTAAATGTATTACTTCCCACTGCAGAGTAAGAATATGGGCTGTTTTATAGCAAACATCTGAAATACAAAAGATAGCAATTATCAAACTCCTCTTTTGCTTACCCCGCCATGTCCATATACTCCAAACCACATTTCCTGTGTCAGGAGCTGAGGGGAACAGTTGTCCATCCTGATAAGCAAACTTGGACTTTAGAGGAAAGTCTCCGCTGGTGGCTAATCAGCATGTTAGATGTTTTAGTAATCAAGAACAATCGCAAGCTCTCATCGTGTAGCGGGAGCTAATTTATGCTATGGACGCTGTACAGTTTATCTCCCTTGTTTGAGCAGTCCACATAGTTTGTGGGATTGCCTCCGTTTTTTAATTATTAGTGTCGAACCTATAACATACAACATCAGCGCATACATTTGGAAAGAATGTAAAATAGCAGCAGCTTCAACCGCTCACATGCTGCATCTTTCATGTGTGTACATACCACTGCACGCTTTGAACATTCAAAGCTTCCCACACAATTCCAGATGGAGTTTGACGAGCACTTGGACGTTAACCAGGTGCAGGGGGGGGGGGGGGGGGGATTGAGTGGCATGACTATAATGTTGCTGTGGAACGTATAGCGGACATAAGTCAAAAGTAGGCGCATACGCGAGCGTGCGCTAAATATGAAAGCAAAACCACATGTGCGAAACGTGATGCAGAGAAATGAAAGTTATGTGTTTGTACAGTTGAACTTGTAAGGTCGAACGTGATCCGTTTCGGGGACGCTATAGTCACCCTCAGATTTGCTTGCATGTAGATATCATTTTCATTCATACATTTGGAGATTGTGGATTTGAATCTCATTCCTGTATAGACTTTTGGGATAAATACATGAGATCTGCGGACATATTGAAGGTGTCTCCATGCTAGATGTGAGTGAATTAAATTTAAAGGGATTGAGAGGAGCCAGTGTTAAACTCACATTGGCACAAACCGCACTTTAAAATAATAAGCTATCTTGCACGCTTCTGAGAAATTACCAACACTTGGTCTAACCAGCCCCCGCGCATATTTATAAGATGCCTCGTGCCATATTTGCGTTGGTCACAAAAATAGAGCCCTGTGTGTCCTGTATTTGGCTGTCAAGCAGTTCAGGGTGTACCCCGGCTCAAGTCAACTGGGATAGGGTCCAACTGACCTAGAAAATTAATGCATGGATGAATGTCAACTTAGCCAAATAGTGATATTTGTTTCACTTTCCGTTGCCTTTTTGTTGTTGTGGCGGCGGTAAAATGTGATGAGATGGCAAGATGCGAGATGGTGGTCCATTTGCTAATTTTTGGTGGGCTGTAGAACTGGATTTTGCCAAATTTTGGTCGAATTAAAAATGTTACATTTGGATGGCAGTTGGAAATCGTTAATGTTACTTTTACTCAATGCCCAGTGCATGTCTAGTGCAAAGTGTGGTCTAACTGTATCCATGGGTGGAGTTTTCTTTCCTTAAATTGGTATTTTTCATAGAAAAAAAATTGTGCCGTTGTGGGAGTGAACACTGCCGATTCACTGACTCATTCTGATTTATAATAATGATTAAGTGATTTCTACAATGATTCAGAGGCTTCGATGCATGATATTGTCATATTTATGAATGAAATCACGTTGCGCCACCTGCACCACTACTTAGACCTGCTTTTAGCTGGTCTAAGGTCTAGTCCACATGATATCACCAAATTGCCAGGTGCGATGAAAAAGAAAACACCCTCGTGCAATGTTAAAATGACAATTCAGGAGTTAAAATCAATTCCCAAAAATGGAACATTTTAATATTACTTGCTCCAGTTTTGATGGCAACAGTTTAATCAATTCCCATTAATTGCGCGTGGGAAATTTATTTGTATAAATAAATTGGAGCTTGCCCAGCGTCCTGAAACTTTCAAGTTCCACCGTACTGTGCTTTGATTACAATTACGTAATACCTTGATTACAACAGCCGGTTCCTGCCTGTTGGGTCTACAAAGCCGTTTCAACCCTTGCTTACTGTTTGCGGCCCATTTGGGGGGGGGGGGGGGGATGTGTGTGTACGTGTGTGTGTGTGTAGCTGGCCAGCTGTGGAGGAGGTGGGGAGGAGGGGAGGGGGGGGTCTTAATTTGCAGCGACGTGGGACTTCTTCTGTTTGCTTGCGCACGCAGATAAGTCGTTGCTTTACTTTCTAGTTTCCTCAATTTGCCAGATAAAACGAGCCGAGCGTTGGTCTCAGGCCATTGCAAGCCCGAAATGTACGATAAGATCCTCTCCTGTTTTCAAGCTGACATTTTTTGGAGTGCGGGGAAGGTGGGGAGTATCGACATCCTAACGTCATGTGTTAAATGCCATTTTGATCGTTTTGAATGTTAACTGGAATTGCGTTTGGAGCCTCCGAACGACACCCGCTTTCCTTTTTTTTTTTTTTTTTTTTTTTATTCATCCAAGCTTCCTCTGCAGTCCATCCTGACATTTAACATCCTCCTGGCCGCAGCGACATGTAATTGCTTTATCTCGCCTAGCATTCTTTCGAACTGCCCTAATTGAGGCCTCCTTCACCGCACCCTTTCCTCATTTGGCTCCATGTGGCAATCAAACCTGCCACCGTTATCACTGCATCCTATTAAAAACTCAAATGATTGGGTCCCGACCCTTCCCATAGACATGAAGGGGGAGGGTTGGGTGGATATGGGGGTAAGAAACAAAACAAAACAAAAAAACATCCTGATTTGGTAGCGTGGGGAGCGGGCTTTCAATCGACAGGATGTGGAGAGATCGTTGGGCTGAGGCATGTCGGCATAGTAGAAAAGGGAGGGAACTTCATTTTTTTTTTTTGTCACGCAAACGTCAAGGCAGCCCCATACCGTTGGGATTAGACTTGTATATATGCAATGATTAATGGCTCTTGTCAAACATGCTGTAAAACACTGGAAATATTAAATACAAACAATGGGCAAAGAATAACATTTGCGTTATCCTGATTGACAGTATAGAATTGCTCATGTGGGAACGTTGGTGTTCGTTCTCCCGTCGTTCAGCTTTTTTCTCATGACGTGGGTGATCCAAGCATCTTTCCAAAGACATGGTTCCTTTTCAAGCTATAGTTACATCCCAAAAAAGTTTCACATGCTAATGTTTTGGCCTTTTTTCTCAGAGGGGTTACGTTTCATTGTGACTGCATCCAGTTGAATAGATCATATGGCAGCATCCACTATTGTCAAAACATTGGAAAGTGTCCATTAAGAAGTCATAAAAAAAAATAAAAAAAAGTAGGCAGGGTTTCCTTGTTTTGCTTTGTATACCCCTACTATTGTTTATTTAATTGCATGTTTATTTAATAATTATTATATAATTGTCAGGATGGCGAAGTCGACTTCAACAAAGTAATAGCAAGTCAGGCGCATTTTTAGGTGACACTTTCATTTTCTTAACTCATTCACTGCCATTGACGGCTATAGACGTCAAAAATTCTTTTGAACTATTAGTTTAACATTTTTTCCCACTTTTGTTAACAAGAGTATGAAAACCTCGATTTTTTTATTGTACATTTAGAACAGATATAAAATGTGTGATTAAACGTGAGTTAACTAGTGAAGTCATGTGATTAATTACGATTAAAAAATTGAATCGCCTGACGCCCCTAATTTTTTAAAATCTTTTCTTTTTCTTTTTTTAAATTGCGATTAAATTATTTAATTGTAATTAATTGACTTCAATAGTTAACTCACGATTAATCACAAATTTTATATCTGTTCTAAATGTCCAATAATTTTTTTTCTAGGTTTTCATACTCTTGTTAACTTAAGTGGGGAAAAAAATGTTAAACTAATAGAAATAGTTCAAATGAATATTTGACGTCTACAGCTATCAATGGCAGTGAAAGAGTTAAAGGCCACTTACATTTTTTGTTAAAGCTGAGCCATCTTTTCGAATAAGTGCTGCCCCAAAAAAAAAAAAAACTTGTTACCATGCAACAGTCCCACTTGAACACGGCGTGACTGGGAACCCGGGCACCCTAGAGAGAGGGCAAGACCCCAATATGAACTGGACTGAAAACATTTGCAGATCATCTCCCCTTGCGTGTTATTGATGGTGTCACAGTAACACAATAACTACAGCGTGTGTGTTTAAATAACGGTATGTAATAATTTAACTTTAAAATGTAAAATGCATGTACACTGATTAGCAAAACAGACTCAAACTGGAAATTATGATGATTCCAATATTCAGTACAAAAGTAAAACTTGATAATATAATTAAATGCATATATATATATATATATACAATGAAATGAATAAAAATGAATACATACAGTCAATAGTCAATAAAATAATAAAATGCATTTTAATAACTAAAAAATAAGAATTTATATAATTTATGTACTGTCAACTAAACATAAAAAAGACTCAACACATTGTGTGTTTAACTAAACCACATAACTTTCCCAGGCAGCTAGCTTAATGCTAATACATATTGAGAAACTCCACAGATGAGCTAACGAAACTTGCATCGATGCTTGCGGTCAATAAACAAACCTTTAGACAACTTATATTTGAACACACACAAACCATCAGACAGCACATACAACAAAACTCACAGGCATATATTCTTTATCCTCTGCAAAAAAAAAAAAAAAAACTAGCGAAACTTGTAAGTCAAGGAAAGCACACACAAAAAACTGTGAATCGAAGAGGACTCCACTTCCCAAACAATTTTCTCCCACCACATATCTGCTAGCAAGGAATGCGTCTGAAATAATGAACCCCGAAGGATTGACCCTCCCGTGACCACTTGTTGGGGGGTGAAAGCTAATAGATTTGGTCCCTACATGTGTCTGACACCAGCTAATGGCTACCAGATTCACCAGGATGAGAAAAAGGAATGCTCACATCCCATCCCCCCCTTTTGTGTGTGAATGTCAAATGTCAGATTACTATTTGGCAGCAGCGATAAACAGATATAAAGACCCATGAGAGTTTATTTATTATTAAAGTCAAGAGCTGCCATTAATTAAAGTCACTAGATGGCATTTACTGTATAGACCCGCTATTTACATTGATAAAGACATTTTTTTTGTTCCAGCAACACATTTGATAAACTATCTATCTATATACTGTATATATATATATATATATATATATATATATATATATATATATATATATATATATATATATATATATATAATAACCATTGCAGTAGTAAAACATTCATGAATAGATTTAAATGAAAATGGAGGCGTTTTTGTTAGCTATTTTACTAAATGACTAATGTTATGAAGAGAATTATACTCACAGTTGAACTATACAGGTAGCACATCATGTTTTATGAAGTGATGTTTTCAATAATTTCAGGAAATATTACAGTCAGTGGGTATAAAAAGTCTACACACCCCTGTTCAAATGCCACATTTTTCATGCTATAAATAGATGAGACCAATATAAATGATTTCAAAAAAAATTCTGCCATTATCGTGACATAAATCTCAATACAAACATTAAAAAAAAAAGGGTAATAACTTTTCAAAACAGATTTTTTTTTTTTCACAATATAGATCAAATAATGATGAAAAATATTTTTGGATGATTTACCTTGGTCCAATTTTTTTAATTTCACAAATCCTGGCATATAAATGGTGTGTGTAGACTTTTTATAGCTACATTTTAATTAACATTTTTAATCGTAATTAATCACATGACTTTACTAGTTGACTCACAATTAATCACTAATTTTAATTAACATTTTTAATCGTAATTAATCAAATGACTTCACTAGTTAACTCACAATTAATCACCAATTTTAATTAACATTTTTAATCGTAATTAATCACATGACTTCACTAGTTAACTCACAATTAATCACAAATTTTATATCTGTTCTAAATGTACAATAAAAAAAATTCTAGGTTTTCATACTCTTGTTAACAAAAGTGGGGGAAAAAATGTTAAACTAATAGAAATAGTGTAAATGAATTTTTGACGTTTATAGCCGTCAATGGCAGTGAATGAGTTAAAAAAAAAAAAGCATATTACAACAACCACAAAAAAGCAGTTCTCTCATAAACGATGATCTAAAGGGACTTAAACGCACCATTAAAAATGAAAAATTTTAATTAACATTTTTAATCGTAATTAATCACAGGACTTCACTAGTTAACTCACAATTAATCACTAATTTATATCTGTTCTAAATGTACAATAAAAAAAGTCTAAACTAATAGGAATAGTTAAAATGATTTTTTGACGTTTATAACCGTCAATGGCAGTAAATGAGTTAATTAAAAAAATGTTGGAGGAAAAAAATATTAATGAATGATTTTCCACTTATATATCCATTCGGAAAAGTACATCTTGATTCCACACAATCGCATACATTGTGTTTGGCCGACACCCACTTTAACCATTTCCTGCGCTTTCGGCTCTCCCTTTTGCACAATTTGTTTGTTTAAATGTAGATTTCCAGCGAGAGAAGCGTTGGCACGTCGGAGAAAAAAACAACAACACGGGCCTGGCTTGATGGCTGACATGAAGCAGACGCGTTCCGAGCCGAGCATCCTGGGAGAGCCCCGTCTTGGGAGTGTGCCATGACGCTTTGCTCATAAAACAATAACATGACGTGAACTTTAGGAAGCGCTGCGCGTACATACGGCTTATACTGCGCTTTAAGTCCATCACGTATGTGATTGTTAGGACAATATATGGAAGTATGTCTACCTTTACATACAGTGGTCCTTTCCTCCTTATCAAACTTGATCTGTCAGTGCTACGGCGTACGACCGAGCTGTTGTGTTTTCGTAAGACTTTCGCCTCACGCGTGTTATGAAAGCGTAAGAGGCCAATGTTGTTGCCCCCGCGTCTCGTAGCACTCCGGCGAAGGAAGGAAGCCCTACGCTCGTCACGTTCCGCTTTCATCAGAGACGCGTTTGAACGTTTCCTCGCCGCTAATGCGGTCGATGACGGCGACGAGCAGGTGGGACCTGCGGCCGCTGACGTCAAAGATGCATTTTTTTACTGGGCTGGCAGTGAGTGACTTCATGGCTGGATTAACAATACATTGAAATTTTTATATACTATTTTCTTTTTTTTTCTTTTTCTGGAGAGCTCAGTATTGTTCATTCGGTAATTTTACCGATTTGACATGTCATCATCATTGCTCTCTTTTTTTTTTTTTTTTTTGTATGTGGGTGAGTATGTGTATATACATAAGTGCACCTAAAACCTATTAAAAAATCCCACACCGTTCACCTAAACCGAACACTTCCAGCCAGAGTCGTGAGGCCGTCAGGAGACCCGAGGAAGGACCAAAGGAAGGAAAGTGAAATCCAGCACCGACCAGACACCACCCACCAGGCCACCAACCCCAGAAACATCAAAATTCCAACAAATCAGGGAGACCTCAAGAGACCAAAGGAGAGACTGAGGAAAGGAAGGACACTATTTTCATGGTCCGTCATGGCGAACTAAATACATTTTTAATCGTCTGATTGTTTTAATACCATATACACAACAAATTGACGGATTACTAGTTTTGAAATAAGAAATCAACAGTAGTAGTTGGTTCAAGTTAGGGTAAAAAGCGTAACAAAAAAAAATCCTTGCTATTATTTATTATACATGAAAATTTGTAATTTTGGTACCAGCTCACGTATTTAAAATCTTATTGGTTAAAGCCAAAGTCCCATTGATGATATAGTTTGAGTTATATGGACCAACTGTACTGATTCTGACCAAAAAAAATGGAAGTAGTGCAGCCAAGAAAAACACTACAAAATGAAAAAAATAGACCGAATAAATTAATAAAATTTTAGGGAAACAAATATTACAATTGAGGCTGTAAATGTAGCAGGGAAGTTCTTGCTGGCCTTGATTCGCCCACCATGGCAACCATTGAAGGGACTTTTGAGTGCTTATGAGGAAAATGTATTTGAATTTTTTGCCATGTCTTTTTTTGCAACAACCTCATTTTAAAAAATATGTTAACAGCAAAACATTTCTGCTTATAGCCTTTCATGCGATGCGACCACCCAGATTTGCGATACATTCAATGTATATTTCTCATCGGTCCTTCAAGCAAAAGTTAGTTTTGTAGAAATCAGTGAAGATTAACTCTTCATTTTGCTCTTTTTAAACGGAGTAAACTGTCCTCTCCCTCCCACCCGACATCCTGTTTCTGATCCAGAGAGCGATAACGCACCAGACTAAATGAACATGTCTTCAGTCTGGACAAACTGATGATCCGACCTGATTTGCATCCTAACTTTCATTAAAGAATTATTATTATTTTTTGTTTTAAATGCCACAGCTTTTTAGAATAACTTGCATTGACGTTGAACAATGATATGCTGTCTTCTCTTTTCTAACATAAAAGACGAAGAGGACTAAGTGATGCCACGAAGTCCGGAGCATCCTGTGGCCTTGGCACCAACAGTCGCAGCCGACTGCCGAAGGCGATAAGGGCCGCAGAATGGCACGATGGGCCTTATCACGCCCCGCCAAGCGGGAGGACATCCGCTATCACTGGACACACTGGCAGAGGAAAGACTCAGCCCTTATCTGCCTTTCTAACTCCACCCACTTCAGGCGGTCTTCTTTTCTTTCAGTTCTGCAATGGAAGTAAGACTGCTTTACTTTGTCTTCACTACAGGTGGGTCCAGATACTGGTGTAAAAAAAATAATTCTGATTCAACTTCTGGACAGTCTACCCATGGGGGGTTGGGGGGGGGGTGGACTGGGCTGGCCCGTGAACAGCGAAAAAATATTTTTTTTTGTGGGGGGGTTATAGAAGAAAAAATTTAAAAAAATTAAAACTCCCCAAAAACTTTTTAAAAAGCAGACAAACATTCAATGTTCAATGTTCAATGTTTCAAACATTGAAATTCTAATATATAGTAAATATAAAAATTCATAAATTGAAAATAAAGGGGGGGGATCACAAATAAGCAAATCCACGAATGCCGAAACGCACAGCATGTGGGGGTCAACAGTTCTCAAAGAAGTACTACCTCTTAAATATGTTTGGAGGATCTTTGCACAGTTTGTCACTTTTTTTTTCCCCCCCCAGTGCAACTGCAGTATCTGCGTCAGGTTATTTCATGGTGCGCGTGCGAGTAAACGTGCACGATCTTAAAGCGAGAGCCGCAGTTGACAAACGAAGACATGACAGAGGTAAGAAAAACTCCGCCCCTCCTCAAACAAACTGGAGTGTTGAGGGTCCGCGCACTCTACTATAAAGGAAAGATAAAAGCTGATAGGTGCGGTCAGCGTAAAACAGTCAGGGCTCTTCGTACTCATCTGGGCATTGGTGGCGCATGCATGATGTAGAAAAAGTTTTAATATTACCTTTATAGACAGCACAATGCACCTTTTAAATATAAAAGGTACTGTTAATAAAGCCCAGGTGACCACTGGTAACATGTTTCTTTTTTTGGGGGGGGGGGGGGTACTAGAATAAAATGTAACTGCATATCCATTACAGTAGATGGCAGTGGTGCTATTTAAATTTTTGAAGGGAATTTTTTTAAAAATCACAAAAACAAATCATATCTGCAGGGTAGGAACTGGAGCAAATCTACAAGGTAATAAAAGTAAAAGACGCACAACAATGACTGCACATGCAAAAAAATTTTATTTCAATGCAACATTTCAGTCCGAGTCATTTAGCTAATCTGAGATGAGCACTTGCAGGAGGCGGGACACCAGGAGGCGACGATGCTGTTTTCGCAACTGTGCTGCTGCTTCAGCTCAGGACAGTTGCTGTACTTGTCAATGTATTGACAAGGGTTGGCTATAGGGGGATGATACCACAGCGTGTTGATTTATTAACTCATTCACTGCCATTGACGGCTATAGATGTCAAAAACTCATTTGAACTATTTCTATTAGTTTCAAATTTGTTAACAAAAGTATGAAAACCTAGAAAAAAAAATGTATTGTACATTTAGATAGACGAACAAAGACATAGCAAATAAATACTGCTATAAATTTGGGACCAAGTCATTGAAATTGAGTCATTAATGCGAGCACAGGCGGATTCTACTTACTGCACAGCTTCTTCTCACAGGCATTGGGGCAGTCAGCACAGGTGGCTCCCGATTTGTAGGGGCGAGAAAACTGGTAATTTCCACTAAAATATAGGTCACAACATCAATTATTTATTGCATAATGACACTCACTTGCTGATTTTTATTGAATCCTGGCCTCAACCAAAATAAATGTGGTTCTATTACATACTTCCAAATTTATTTCCTAGTTCTTAATTTTCTATCCAAGCCATTTTATTATCAGTGCTACTATTAGTAATAATAAAATGAATCAAATTTGCGTTCTTTTATGGATTTGAGGAGTTTATGAACTTACGGTGGGCAGTAGTGGCAGACGTAGAAATACTTGTAGCGGGAGTTAGGACAGTAGGCCATAGCACAGCCAATCTGGTTGGAGCGGTACCAAACAATCTAGAAAGGGAGAAATTATTTGGGATTAAAAACCAAAATGTAAGAGATTATAGAGTAAAGAAGGCACTGCTGGGATTTACTGGCCTGTCTATCCGTACCTGTGTGAAATGTCCGACAACACTTCCGTTGACAGAGCCCACTCCGTAGCGCCAGTCCTTCACCTCATTATACCACGACTGGATGGCTTTGCTCCAGCTGTTTTTGTAGCTGGCCATGTACAAGTTCTCACCGCAACCGCTAGCTAGAGCACAAAAGCAAAATCATCTTGGTCATTTTTTTTGTAGCCAAATTGACCCTTTACTACTCATAACTGTCATTAGAGTTCAGGTGATAAATGGAAAAGTGGTGTGAGCTTTCTGAAAGGGTGGACATTTTGGCTAACGCTAGCATAAACATTGTTTAGCTTAAGCTAGCATGAGTCAGTTAGCAAACTGGCTGTGTACTTTTTCCACAAATGTTTCTCATTTCTGAAAGTGTTTGATATTAATTCACATTCCACTATGATAAACAGTGGACAACTACATACGATATGAAAATTACAATAATGGTAAATGTTTATTCTGCTACTTCTGTTCACTGAAAAAAAAAAAGACAAAATGTTGGTTGTAATGTCGGTGAAAACAGAGAGTTTCTTACAGGCTTAATGACATGACAGGGTGGACAACAATTTCAGGGGACAGAAGCCAAATTGACCCTTTGTTAACTTTAACTCTCATTATACATGGAAAAGTGGTGTGCGCTTGCTGAAAGGGTGGACATTTTGGCTAACGCTAGCATAAACATTGTTGAGCTTAAGCTAGCATGAGTCAGTTAGAAAACTGGCTGTGTACTTTTTCACAAATTTTTCTCATTTTTATATGAATTCATATTCCACTATGATAAACAGTGGACAACTACATACATTATGAAAATTACCCCAAAATTATATATTTATTCTGCTACTGCTGTTCACCGAGAAAAAAAAAAGACAAAATGTTGGTTGTAATGTCAGTGAAAACATTAGCGAGTTTCTTACAGACTTAATGACATGACCGGGTGGACAACAATTTCAGGGGGCATCAAAAAATAGAAACGCCGTCCAACAACGGCATATGTGGATGTTGGCTAATAAGCAACTTACTACTGATCTCCCTGGAGCTGGCCAGGCTGTGGTTCATGGAGCAGGTGTTGGCCCACCTCTGAGCGTTGGCTGCCGCTTCTCTGTTCCAACTCTGTGGGAGCAACACATGCACTTTGGATTCAATGCGGTATGGACGATCAATACCTTTGACACGGTATTGTTTACCATTTTCAGCATGTTGCTAGCAGTCGGCTTGACGTTCCTCCGCAGGGTGTTGTGTTTATCCACAATCTCATTCTGTTCCGAGGACGAGGTCAGGACTGTTCCTAAAGTCAAGCGGCATTAAGATATGTTGCGCAATTTTGTCGGGGGGGGGGGGGGGGGGCTGGAACAAAAGTTGTGCGATAAATATACTCACCTTCCTTCAGGTAGGTTGATCACAAATAGGAACAGAAGTGTAGCATTAAATACCCAAAAATGCATCTGACATCACTGACTTTTGAGTTTTATTGAACTTACAGGCGCGGTCGCCACATCCTCCTCCAAGATGGCTGACACTTGAAGGACGGCGCAGAAGCCCAAGGTGCACAGGAAGGTGAAAAGGAACGAGTTCATTGCTAAAACCTGGACCGACACCCTCTTAGGGCCACCGTTCCATTTATATACGCCGAGACCACGCTGCCACGTGAGTGTCATGTTTGGGTTCTGATTTTCCTTGTGTGTCTCCGTTGGTCTTTTTAAATGTTATCCTGCCCTCGTGTCAACCAATCAGTGCCCTCAGCCACTTGTGTCTTGCCCCAGGTGTGTCTTGTTGTGTCGTTAGCGTGTGTGTATTTCGTCTCCTGTCTCCCTTTTGTCTGTGTCGGTTCATTGTCATTTCCCTCCCGTCGTGCTACCAGTTTTTGCCTTGGTGTCCTCCCCACGTTTTGTTTTCTCTTGCCATTTGGAGTTCGCTTTTGTTTTGCAGTAATTAAAGTCATTTTTTGTACATCTCCTTCGCCTCCACCACCAAACTTTGCCTTCTTGACAGTTACCCTAAACTTCATGGTTGTTCAGTATGGCTGCTTTCAGTTAGCAAGCTAGCCAAATAGTTAGCATGTTAGGACCAAATGAGGCTTAATTAGTGTGATTTGTTCGTGCAGTGGTTACATATTGGCAAAAAAAAAAAAAAAAAAAAGACCCAAGTCCCCATGTCAACTTCACCAAACATTCTAGTATGTGCCTCGAGTGTTTATTTTCAGTGAAAGCAGCTTATTATCATTTGGAAAAGAAGCTCATTTTAACACAATAGTAGCACATGCAATAGGAAGTCTTAGACGCTGAAGTTGATTCATGAGGAAAATGAAAACATGCTCGGCTGTTAAATAGCGCTCCGAAATGAGTCACCTTTGGATAATTCGCTTCCAAATGATCTTTATCCTTCAACACATTGCCTGGGACTCACAGCAATTTCATATTGGAGAGCTTCAAAATTATTTGAATCGTGTACACTGGCTTTGTAATAAGGAGACTGTTTGTTGTTGCCATGGCAACCAGGAAACATCCACGTGGATGGCTTATGAGTAATGGACTAGCCCGGATACCTCTTTTGTATTGCTTTCATAATTAAAGTATCGTTTTAATTTTAAGACTATCCAAATGTATGTAGTATGTTTTTTTCTATTAATAATGACTATGTACCACTATAATAGTTTTTTCTTTTTACTGTATTTTAATTATGATGTATTTTTTCCTTTTCCAAGGATTCAATCGTGCACCAGACCTAATAATTGTGCCTTGACGTAACAGAATCAGAATCAGATTTATTGGCCAATAAAAACACGCAAGGATTTTGTCTTCGCTGACACAACCCGTCCGAGAAACACCAAAAATAACAATGACCACCAGAGGGAGCCTGGCGGGTCGCTAATAAGCGGCCCGAGTTTCTTAGATGGAAGAAAAGAAAACATGAGGAAGTAGGTAACAATTTGACCTTTCAACCACTCGCCATTTTTGTGATGATGATGACCCACTGGAATAGACAATGTGAATGTCAACCAGTCCTGAGACACCTTTAGGAAATGTTATTATTTTATCTATTAAGCTATTATTATCTATCTAAAAGACGCACAACGATGACTGCACATGCAAATTGCAAGATTTTTTTTATTTCGATGCAACATTTCAGTCCGAGTCATTTAGCTAATCTGAGATGAGCACTTGCAGGAGGCGGGACACCAGGAGGCGACGTTGCTGTTGTTGCAACCGTGCTGCTGCTTCAGCTCAGGACAGTTGCTGTACTTGTCAGTGTACTGACAAGGGTTGGCTATAGGGGGATGATACCACAGCGTGTTGATTTATTAACTCATTCACTGCCATTGACGGCTATAGACGTCAAAAATTCATTTGAATTATTTCTATTAGTTTCCCCCTTTTTACACATTTGTTAACAAAAGTATGAAAAGCTAGAAAAAATGTATTGTACATTTAGAACAGATATCAAATTCAGGCGGATTCTACTTACTGCACAGCTTGTTCTCACAGGCGTTGGGGCAGTCAGCACAGGTGGATCCGGACTTGTAGGGGCGAGACAACTGGTAATTTCCACTAAAATATAGGTCACAACATCAATTATTTATTGCGTGATGACACTCACTTCCTGATTTTTATTGAATCAACCAAAATAAATGTGGTTCTATTACGTACTTCCAAATATATTTCCTAGTTCTTAATTTTCAACCCTTATTTAAATCCAAGCCATTTTATTATCAGTGTGTGTGTTTTTTTATGGATTCGAGGTCGTTTACGAACTTACGGTGGGCAGTAGTGGCAGACGTAGAAATACTTGTAGCGGGAGTTAGGACAGTAGGCCATAGCACAGCCAATCTGGTTGGAGCGGTACCAAACAATCTAGAAAGGGAGAAATTATTTGGGATTAAAAACCAAAATGCATACAAAAACTTCGGCATATATATACACACTAAGCAGTATAACTGCTGGGATTTAGTGGCCTGTCTATCCGTACCTGTGTGAAATGCCCGACAACTCTTCCGTTGACAGAGCCCACTCCGTAGCGCCAGTCCTTCACCTCGTCATACCACGACTGGATGGCCTTGCTCCAGCTGTTTTTGTAGCTGGCCATGTACAAGTTCTCACCGCAACCGCTAGCTAGAGCACAAAAAGAAGATCATCTTGGTCATTTTTTTTGTAGCCAAATGGACCCTTTACTACCTTTAACTGTCATTTTAGTTCAGATGATAAATGAAAAAGTGGCGTGAGCTTGCTGAAAGGGTGGACATTTTGGCTAACGCTAGCATAAACATTGTTGAGCTTCAGCTAGCATGATTCAGTTAGCAAACTGGCTATGTACTTTTTCTACAAATGTTTCTCATTTCTAAAAGTTTTTTTATATGAATTCATCTTCCACTATGATAAACAGTGGACAACTACATACGATATGAAAATCACCCCCAAAAATTATATATTTATTCTGCTACCGCTGTTCACCGAAAAAAAGGCAACATGTTGGTTGTAATGTCACTGAAAAAAATTGCGAGTTTCTTACAGGCTTAATGGCATGACAGGATGGACAACAATTTCAGGGGGCATCAAAAAATAGAAACGCCGTCCAACAACGGCATATGTGGATGCTGGCTAATAAGCAACTTACTACTGATCTCCCTGGAGCTGGACGGGCTGTGGTTCATGGAGCAGGTGTTGGCCCACCGCTGAGCGTTGGCTGCCGCTTCTCTGTTCCAACTCTGTGGAGGAGCAACACATGCACTTTGGATTCAATGCGGTATGGACGATCAATACCTTTGACACGGTATTGTTTACCATTTTCAGCATGTTGCTAGCAGTCGGCTTGACGTTCCTCCGCAGGGTGTTGTGTTTATCCACAATCTCATTCTGTTCCGAGGACGAGGTCAGGACTGTTCCTAAAGTCAAGCGGCATTAAAAGATGTTGCGCAATTTTGTCTGGGGGGGCCTGGAACAAAAGTTGTGCGATAAATATACTCACCTTCCTTCAGCTAGGTTGATCACAAATAGGAAAAGAAGTGTAGCATTAAATACCCAAAATGCATCTGACATCACTGACTTTTGAGTTTGATTGAACTTACAGGCACTGCCTCCACATCCTCCTCCAAGATGGCTGACACTTGAAGGACGGCACAGAGGCCCAAGGTGCACAGGAAGGTGAAAAGGAACGAGTTCATTGCTAAAACCTGGACCGACACCCTCTTAGGGCCACCGTTCCATTTATATACGCCGAGGCCACGCTGCCACGTGAGCTTAAACACGTACTCTCAAGGGCATCTCACGGAGTTTTTCCTGCAGTTTGGCACCTGTGAAACGACCTTGATGATTTTAGCGCTCTCTGTTTATATTGTCCAGTGGTGCAAGAATGACTGGCAAACACTGGCTTCTACAGCTAATCCTGATTTGGTTACCCTAAACTTCATGGTTGTTCAGTAAGGCTGCTTTCAGTTAGCAAGCTAGCCAAATAGTTAGCATGTTAGGACCAAATGATGCTTAATTAGTGTGATTCGTTCGTACAGTGGTTACATAGTGGCAAAAAAAAAAAAAGACACAAGTCCCCACGTCAACTTTCAACCAAACATTCTAGTATGTGCCGCTTATCAGAAGCTAACACTGATACCACTGTTAGCTAACGCTAACCTGTGCAAACACTCGCTGATAAAGTATTATATATGGGTGCGTGTTATTCATGGAATTTTACGGTACACTTGCTATTTGTATAAAAATAAAGACAAAGTACATTTTATAGATAGATAGATTCAACTTCCCGTATATATATAGTTTGCCTTCTAAATTAAATTTCCCCTGCAGTTATTCAGCAACGTCTCTTGGATTTTCCCCTCCCCTCTCGATTTCCGGTGCTGTATTTACACCTGCCCCCCTGACAAGCACCTGAACCGTGAGCCAAAAGAGGCAGGTAGGGCTTCCTTCATCCATTGTTCTCCGAAGCAGGATGTCCTTCATTGCCTCTATAAGTGAAGGGAAACTTCGGTTCCTTTTCCTCCTGCGTGATATTAACCTTAAGCCATGTCGGTGTCACGTAGATGCGATGGAGATTACGTCATGCCTTTCACGCTATTTTAACGAACGGCCACTGTCAAAACAATATGTCGGACGTGCTGGTTCTTTGAAAGCTCCAGATTGGCTCCTTAACTGTGTTATGATATGAACCGGCAAAAATGAAAATGAACTATCCTAACCCTGGTTTGCATCAGTATGTGTATTTTGTAATGCATAATGCAGGCAGTATTATGTTAATTGTGTAAATATTACTAACTTAACAGTGTTAATGATATCACGTGTTAGTGAGCTCATTATCTCCTATGTGTTTTGGCTCACACCTGCTATTTGTATTCAATTTGTAACAGTTGGCCATGTTTTGTTTTATTCAACCATTTATTTGAAATAATGTCAAAATGAAATGACATTTTGTTTCCATTCATATTTTTGTTATAAGGGTGGTATTAGCCTTGTGATAAGCAGTGCCTGGTTTTCTCAAAACACGATGTCTGGCATTTTCGCACTAAAGAGTTCAATCTTTGTCTTAAATCTTCTAACCTTTACGTCACCTTTCGGCTGGAAAGGACAGCACTGCTTCAAATTAATTTCCCTGACGGACGTTATCGTGCAAAAGTCTCTCGTTTTATCCTTTTTTTTTCTCTCGCTCCAAGTTTGATCCCTTATCTGTGTTTTATAATATTTTGTGTTTACACTACAGCTTCATCTGAAATGGAAGGTGTATGTGATATTAGTTTACTCGAACTGTAAAAAGTGATTTACTCCACTAAAAACTTTTAGCAGCATTTTAAATAATATTTTACAGTACACGTTGCTGAACAACATCTACCCAACAATGAATATCAAATGACTTCTCAATTTCATCACTAGGGGATCATTTTGAAAACGGCGTTTGCCTTCCACGCTTATAGGTGCGCCATCCACTGCGCATGCGCACCGCCGCTCATCGGTACCCTTTTTTTTTTTTTTTCCCCAGACATCACCAGCACCACCATCCTCGCCACCATCGTCATCATCACAGGTTGGCGTGAACATCCTCTTCATCGCGAGGCAAACGGCCGTCCCTCTTCTTCCTCTTCTTCTTCCTCTTCCTCCGTCGCGGTGGAAGACAAAAGGGCGACGGGGAGAGGGAGAAAGAAGAAGATACCATGAAGAAACGATACGTGGACGCGAGCAGGCTCCGAAAGATGAAGAAATTGAAAATAAGCGAGCGGCTGTCCGAAAGGTAGACAGACAGACAGACAGCCAGCCAGGCAGCCAGCCAGGCTGCTGGCTGCTTTTGTTGTGGTGCTGCCTGCCCGTCTGCGTCTTTGTGTGCATGCCGGTGGCACGTCCGCCACTCACCTGTCTGCATCACGTCACCGCCACTGCCTCGTCGTCGTTGTTGTTGTTTTTATTGTGCGTGTGCGAGCGTGCGTGGCGCCTCATTGTTCACACACAAAGAGAAGAAAGCTGCATGAAGTTGCAACCTTCCTGCTTTTATTGACACTCGTTTCATGCCATTTTAATTGCAGCGATCAATTTAAAAATGTGTTATTTAGCCGGAAATGGCACTTATTTAGCTTCTGGTGCACACTAATAGTAATTATTTTGTATAAAAGTGCCACCAAAAATGTTTAATGACCTCATATTTTTGGAAAAATGTATTTAAAATATAAATTATTAAACGCTTATGATCTTTTTTTCATAATTGTTAAATAAAAATAATACAATTTAAATGTACAAATTAAAGACAACTTCTGCATTTTGCTTCCTTTTCTGGAACAACTTCTAACCTTGCTTAACTTGAGATATGTCAATTGTATACTTATTGCCAATGTCAACATAATTTTGTTATTAAAAAGCAAACGGCTTTCTTTTAGAACTTTTTTTTAAATGTAGTAATTAGTAATATTTTTATTGATTAAAGTCAGGGCATTTTTTTTACGTCCCATGTTGTGCTCCTTTTTGTGAAACAACTTCTCACATGACTTTAAAAAAAAAAAAATCGATTCAACCCTTTGTCCTCGCAAGATTTTAAACACAAATTAAGCAGTCCCACTCGAAAACAATTGCAATTGAAAGTATGTGCGGGAGGATGCTGTGCGTGGCTCTCCCTCCCTCCCCTTTGCTGTCTCGCTCTCCTCCAGATGAAATATTGCCATGGTTACCAAACAAAGAAGGGCCGATGTGGCAACAGCAGCCTATGGATGAGCAGAACAAAGGGAGGAAACCACGGCTCTTCTTCTGGGCTTTGTGGTGGTCTCATAAAAAAAAAAAAAAAGACAGTAATTGTTGGTGAAGTGGCTTCATTTAAAAGGATGTTTAAGATACAGCAACTACTGACTCAAATTTGTCTTTCTATCAAATTGCATATTTGCAGTGCATACACCTTCCTGAAGTTGATGGCCATGTGGATGTTGGTGCTGCTGGCAGATTTCCTTCTGGAATTTCGTCTGGAATACTTGTGGCCATGCTGGCTCTTCTTTGGCAGCGTGTACACAACATTCCATTGCCATGGGCTGGTGAGGACCCCCTGTTTCTTTTTTTTCTTTTTTTTCTTTTTTAAAATATGTAATAAGTGTGGATGTACGACTACTCAACTCTTGATTATAATAAATTTGGTAAATGTAGGTCATTTCAATTTTTTGTACATTTTGAAAATAACACAAAAACATACCTGTAGCTATCGCGATTGATTCATTGCGCCTTCTGGTATGCTTGACATGGCCACCAGGTGGCAATATAATACAGTAATGAAAACAAACAAAAAAAATGAAGAATTTCACTCAACTACTGTAAATGACAAAGTAAATTGTAGTAATATTTCTTCACAGAGGATAAAAAAATACAGGGTACAGTGTTGTTAGCATTAAGCTAACTAGTATGCTTGACATGGCCACCAGGTGGCAATATAATACAGTAATGAAAACCAAAAAAATGAAGAATTTCACTCAACTACTGTAAATGACAAAGTAAATTGTAGTAATATTTCTTCACAGAGGATAAAAAAAATACAGGGTACAGTGTTGTTAGCATTAAGCTAACTAGTATGCTTGACATGGCCACCAGGTGGCAATATAATACAGTAATGAAAACAAACAAAAAAATGAAGAATTTCACTCTACTGTAAATGACAAAGTAAATTGTAGTGATATTTCTTCACAGAGGATAAAAAAAATACAGTGTACAGTGTTGTTAGCATTAAGCTAACTAGTATGCTTGACATGGCCACCAGGTGGCAATATAATACAGTAATGAAAACCAAAAAAATGAAGAATTTCACTCAACTACTGTAAATGACAAAGTAAATTGTAGTAATATTTCTTCACAGAGGATTAAAAAAAAAAATACAGTATACAGTGTTGTTAGCATTAAGCTAGCGGACTTGCGGGCAATGTTTTTCGGTTGTTGTATCCTACTAACGACATCATTTGTGTGCTTGCAGGTCATTTGCATGTTTTTTGTGTGCGCCGCCTTCACACTTGACATCTTTTGTTTGATTTTTGTTCCTCTGCACTGGCTCTTCTTTGTGGCCAGCACCTACGTGGTATTCAATTATATTTGGCACACAGGTAAGTGTGCAGTTTTTTTTTTTAATTGTTGTGCAATGGAATGAAAAAATTTACAAAATTTCTCATCAATTTTTTTTTTTTTTTTTTTTTGCTTTGTCTCCTTAGAAAAGGGCATCTGCATCTCCACAGTGTCTTTGTGGATTCTTCTTGTGTACACAGAGGCGTCCCTTCGACTCAAAGACCTCAAAACCTCACATGCCAATCTTTCTCATATCTTTGCTGCTCACTGGTATATTAAATTCACGCAAAAGTGATATCAACAAAAATAAACATAATTTGGCATAATTTTATTAGATGAAACCTCATTTGGTTTGCATGACTCCGTGTGTGTGATTCAGTATCGGCTATCCGGTTGTCTATCTGGGCTTTGACGCCACCTGCTACTTTACCAACATCTTCAAGCTGCGCATCCAGAAGGCGGTGCAGAGCGACAACGACTTCCACATGCACCTGCTGCAGCACTCGCTCCCGCCGGGCCTGCCGCTGTACCCCAAGATGGCGGCCGACAATGGCTGTAAGTTGCCAATGACATGAGCAGAATGACATCTGAATGTATCTTGTATAGCTAGATAGACAAGCTGACAATGAAGGTGACGCCAAAGCGCTGTATGATGCACCAAGATGCCACAAGATGGCGCCAAAGCAAAACTGACTGTTACCAATACTTAGACAGGGCTTGAGTATAAATAACAGTGAATAAGAGTTTTTCAGTGAAATCATGGGATAGGAAAAAAAAATGTTTAGATCAAAATAAGATACATTTATTTAAAAAAATATATTTAAAAAAAGGGAACTATTTGTTTTGGTCTTCCCAGCCTCCAAATGGAAGTCAAAGTCTGAGTCCAGTCAGTACCAGTATCAGAACGGCGCTCTTCTGCCTCAAGACGAGTCCCACACCGTAGACTGCCTCCAAATCCGTAGCGAGGAGCGAGCGGCCGAAAAGGCGACACAGGAAGTCCGCTCAGCTGAATCCAACCGGAAGCCGTTGTTGTCCAAAGGCAGCTCGAGCGAGTCCAGAGAGGCGCTCCGCAACGGGTCACCGGGACCAGAATCCTCCGCAACCCCAGAAAAACTACCTCAGGAGGAACAGGCCGGCAAAGCTGCACGTGTGGTGAAGAACCCGTCACCAAGAGTCCGGCGAACTAACACGACCACGCCTTCGCCCCCTGCTGGCAGGACGGAGAAGAAACAACGGTGCGGCGGGAAAACGGTCAGCCCGAACCGGGATGGTGCCGATAAAAGTGCTACAGTGGCTCAGAATCAACATGCTGAGCAGCTGAGCAGGTGAGACGACTACTACCGTACTTGAATCATATGGAACCCCATGTATCGAGATACTGTATGCATCAAGTCATCTTTTATAGGAGAGATCTACACCCCTAATATATATGTATATATATTTATATGTTTACATATTATTTGTTTGTCTCTTGTACCAACTCACCAGCTTCTCTTGTTCCAAAATGTTTATTATCCTTTTTTTTTTTTAAACACAGACAGTAAGGTAGAGGATACCTTTTTAGTTGTTATCATTAGCTACTTTAGCATTTTTTTGTTACTCAGTTCACAATGTTAGCAATGCTATTAGGGGCCATGTTTCGATAGCATAAAAGTTCTGTCGTTCCAAAATTCTCATCTATTTTTTGTAAAAAGAGACAAGTAAGGTACAGCATACCTTTTTAGTTGTTATCATTAGCTATTTTAGCATTTTCTTGCTACTCAGTTTACAATGCAATGCTACGGAAACACGTTTTTTGATAGTGTAAAAGTTCTGTCATTGAACCAAAATTTTTCCCAAATATTCATTATCCTTTTTTACTAACACAAATACGGTACATATACCTTTTTAGTTGTTATCATTAGCTACGCTAGCATTTTTTTGCTATTCAGTTCATAGTGTTAGCAATGCTACATGGACACGTTGTTTTGACAGCATAAAAGTTGTCATTCCTTTTATTTTAAACACATATACTGTAGATACAGAATACCTTTTTTAATTGTTATCATTCACTACTTTCACATGTTCTTGCTACTGAGTTCACAACGTTAGCAGTTCTAACTTCTACGGGAGCATGTTGTATTGATAGCATAAGAGCTGAGCCAGCGCTAGCTAGCTCCTGGTTTTAAAAAAACTAAACACAAATATGCTATATAATGTTTGTTTTTTTAAATTCTGCTCTGTATACGTATTATGTTGTCAAAGTTATCAATGTGTATTTACTTTGACAGGACAAATTCATGACATTTCAGTCTGTATTTTTTCAGGGTTTTTTTTAAGTCAGTCAGTACTAGCAAAAGATTTTTTTTTTAAATCCATTCTTACATTCAACTACTTTTGCAACATCTTTTTATTTTTTTTTCTGGAGAGCTCATTCGGTAATTTTACCGATTTGACATGTCATCATCATTGCTCTCTCTTTTTTTTTTTTTTTTTTTTTTTATTATTTTTATTTTTTTTGTATGTGGGTGAGTATGTGTATGTGCGTACGAACTGTTGCAACATCTGATGATCCGATATTCTCCCCCTTTTTTCGACTCAGGCTGGAGCAGGAGCTGAGGAAGCTGAGGGGCGAGCTGCAGGTGAGCCGACACGGCGAGCAGGAGCTGAGGAGTCACGTCTGCAACCTGACCAACAACGAGAGGAGCCTCAGGCCCGAAGTGGCCCTGCTGCGACAGTCCAACATGCTGCTGCAGAGCAAGTGAGCCAACCATTTTCCATATTTGTTCTCCCCATTCGGGTGATGGGTAAATTATAGAATTTCATTGAAAGTATTATGACCTCATTTTTTCCGTTATAGGATCATGTGCTTGAGCAAAACCAAGCAGCGGGACAAGCAGACCAGCGCCATGCTGGAAAAGAAGACGCGGGCGGAGACGGAGGCCAGGCTGTCGTTGGAGAGGCAGGCGGCCGAGCTTCTGGCGCACAGACCCGACGAGGCGGCCAGGACCTTGACCGCCAGGTACCAAATGCAAGCGATATGTTGTTTGCGTATGTAAATAAATCCCATGACTGGTTCCTTCTTTGTCTGGCAGCAGGCAGGAAAACAGCGAAAGCCAAATGTTACGGAAAAGAGTTAAAGATCTGGAGAGCGAGTACAAACAACTGCAGCTGCAATATCAAGTCAAAGAGAGTCGGATGTTCGATCTAGAGAGTAATGTGGAGGTATTTATTGACATTTTGATTCTCATATTTGCTTCTTGGCGAAGCGAAGTGTATTTATTGTTTATGATCTGGATCGGTTTCATTTTGGATAAAAGTCAACATGACGTGTTCTATTAAATAGTGGGCCCTATTGAACTCTAGTGTGGATATTTAAACACCTCCCTCAAATAGATATCTACTTTTTTTCCTATCAGGAAAATAAAAAGTATTAACAAGTATCATCATTTGATGGATTCACACACAGATAATAATCCTGTTCCAAATCCAAATCCGACAAATTTGAACTCATTCACTGTCATTGACAGCTATAGACGTCAAAAATTCATTTTTAACTATTTCTATTAGTTTAACATTTTTTTCCAATTTTGTTAACAAGAGTGAAGTCATGTGATTAATTGCAAATTTTAATCGCCCGATGCGCCTAATTTTTAATAATATTTTTTTTAATAATCTATTTTTTTTAATAAGGAAAAGATTATTAAAAATTAGGGGCGTCAGGCGATTACCATTTTTAACCGTAATTAATTGCATGACTTCACTAGTTAACTCATGATTAATCACAAATTTTATATCTGTTCTAATACAATTGAAAAAATCTAGGTTTTCATACTCTTGTTTACAAAAGTGGGAAAAAATGTTAAAACAATAGAAATAGTTCAAATGAATCTTTGACGTCTATAGCCGTCAATGGCAGTGAATGAGTTAATGACCGACATCTATTTATTTTTTTGCTTCTTTTTGTGTTGTAGTTGCTCTTTCCTAACATTGTTTTCTTCATCCCTGACTTCTTTTTATTATTATTATTATTTTTTAATGATTTTACATAATTAATTGGGGACAACAAGCTAAACCAAAAGAACAGTAAATTAGCTTGACGAGAAACTGTAGTTCAGTGTGTCCTGTCCTGTCCTGTTCTATTGTCTGCACATTGACCCCAGTCTATTTTAGCTCTTTAAAACATACATTAACTTTATTTAAGGCTGTTTAGGTGGTCAACAAATAAATTGGCCCAACTGAACATGTACAAAATAGAGTGTGCGCAGGACAGTCATAGGACAGACTGAAATATATCGTCATGTTAATTTCAATTACTCGTCCCCTTTCAATTAAACATAAAATATAACAATAAAAGAAGAAGAAGATGTTAAGAAACAGGAGGATTACACAGTCATATGCTGAGCCCATTTAAACTCTAGTGATAAATAGTTGCTAATCAAAACAGCAGCACCTAAAATCACATAAATATTTCTCAAATTAATTAAAATGAGGAATCTTTTGTTGTAGTTATGTTGAGCAGTGACTTAGCACCCCCCCCCCCTCCCATCTGCATTGGTTTGTGAAATTATGGTAGCTGTCATCACATGCGTGAATGTGGAATTGTACCATTTTTTAGGCTTTAGGGAAGTACCGCGGCGTGGAAAAGGACACGGACATGCTGCTGTCCACCCTGTCGGCCCTTCAGGACAAGGCTCAGCATCTGGAGTACAACCTGAGCGCCGAGACGCGCATCAAGCTGGACCTGTTCTCAGCGCTGGGGGACGCCCGCAGGCAGCTGGAGATCGCTCAAGGTTCCACATCGTTTCTTATTTGGGAGTTGGCGTTGACATTTATATGGCGCAACAGCACCCTCTTGCGGTCATTACATGAGTAACAGTTTGCGTTTTTGCACATTTTGGAAACGGAAATTTTGCAAGTCAAAAAAAAAAAAATCACATTGATGAAATAATACGTTTAGTAACCCGGCTTTTCCTCTCGGTGTGTCCGTCACAGACAAGCTGCTGAGGCAGGACAAGGAAATCAGCAGCATGAAGCAGAAGATCGCCGAGGTGATGGCGGTGAGCCCCGCCGTGTCCTACGTGGCCCCCCGGCCCCCCGTGCCTCAGTACCTCACCAAGCTGCTCAGCTCCGAGCGCTACATGCTCAACCCGCGCGCCCTCATGTACCAGTGTCTAAAGAAGTAGACCCCCCCGCACCCGCGTCAGGTGGGAAGAGAGGGGCTTAACGGGATGAAATGTCAGCCGCCGCCATTGTCGTCTGCTTCCAGAGGACACCAAGCGGCCTCCGCGCGACAACAGGCCTTAGGGGCGTGCTACAGGTGCTAATGTGACATCCCGCTCTACCTTTGCTAAAGATGATCTGTCAACGGTGGGAGGCTAATGCACAGGTACCTGGACTTAGGCATCCAATTCGGTCCATGCAAGTCAGATCATGTTTTTCGTATTTTCATTCACACTCTCTTCAGGTTCATGCTTTGAAAAAAGGAAATTGGAAAAAAAAAACGGAAAATGCAAGCACAAAACTTTCCACGGCGAGGTCACAGCACACACACACGTGATGAAAAGCACAAGTTTTGCTAATTTTTTAATCATATGGAATAATGTCGGTAGGTTTACATACATTGCAGTCGCTGTCCAGCACAAAGCATGTTTCTCCAAATTTGGGGATTTTATTGTGACAAAAGTTGGGACTAAATTGGGGAGTTTTCTTTTAAGCTGAAAAAAAACATCAAAAAGACTTTTACATAGAAGTGTTTAAAAAAAAAAATTTTGCCGCCGAATTTTATCAGAGAAATAGCAAGAATGACATCTTTTTTTATCACCACATTTAGAAATTATAATCATTTATCTGGGGGGGGGGAACAAATTTTTATTTATTTTTTGTCATTCGGTTTTTCACAGTAAATTTTTAAATCAATTTTTAAATAATTTCAGCTAAATAAAACAAAATGTGGAGGTATAAAAAAAAAATTTCCTCAAGACTGCGTAAGTTTGAGGTTTACAAAATCATAAAAATTCAGATACATATAAAAAAAACGTGATATATTAGGGGTATTTTTTTTTTTTTTTTTACAATTTAACCCAAAATGAACATTAAAAAAAAAAAAGTTTTAATGGCCAAATAAATAAACAGAGACGTGAATATTGTCAATTGGGGGAAAAAAAGCATTTAATCACATTCCAATACAAAACAGTCACAGGCTAAAATTGCTATTGTAGGAACTTTTTTTTTTCTAGAGTAGTGCATTTCATTTACATATCTAAAACAACTCAACACAACATGCACATCTCTCTTCTTTCACGAAGAAATGAACGTACGTTAGGCCGTAACACTTTTTGTGCAAAAAAAAAAACGCCAAACCCGCTGGCCGGCGCCGCTACTTATTCTCCTTGTCTTTCAGCCAGTTGCTAAGACAAACCAGCCTGTTGACGTTTGCCGCGCTCAAGACGGCTCTCTTTTTAGTAACGACGTGACCCGCGAGTGAGAAGAGCCTCTCGCAAGGGACGGAAGTGGCCGGGCTGCTCAGATACTTGCGGGCCAGGACGGACAGCTCCGGGTGGGTCGCCGCCCGACCGGCCCACCAATGTAGCGGGCAGTCCGTCTCGCTGATGCTGATTTCGCTCCGATACAATTTCAGGGCCCCGATCCACTGGGCCTCCTCGTCGGAATCGGACTCGGAATCGAATGACGAGAGGAGCCTCTTTTTCTTTCTGGGCTCCGGCGCGGCGGTACCGTCAAACTGTTCTTGCAGCAGGACCTCCAGCCTGGTCCAAACCTCTTCTCGCTCCCCCCTTTTAAGACACTTCAAGTCCTTAAAGCGGGGGTCGAGCACGGCGGCCATCTTGAGCCATTCGTGGTTGAGCGTCGCCGCGCGTCGGGATAAGTCTTTCGCGAAGGCGGTCTTGAATTTCGCAATGCAGTCCGGGTCGTCGTCGGAGACCTCCATGGCGTGCTGCAGGTGGCAGAGAGCGGGCAAGACCACCGAACACGGCACGAAGGTCTCGCCTCCGAGGAGCTCGCTCACAAATCTGCGGGAGACAATTCAGGAAAGTCATTATTGAAGAAACAATAACAATAAAATCCCGTGAAGAACACTTTTTTAAATTATTTTTTTATTTACCTGCATGGTTCAAGAACAATCGCCATCTTTTGGAGTTGAAGAATCTCCGACGGAGTTAACATATTAAGCGCATGCTTCTGTTTGTCCAAAGCAGTAAAAACTGCCTCTTGATTCTTCAGTAGACGAGCGACCATATCAAGCGTCGAATTCCATCTTGTGGAAACATCTTGGACCAGCGGCTCGTTTTCTTGACCCAGTCTCGATTGCTCCTGGTACAGTTCCTCTGTATTCTCGGGGCTGTGTTTGAAGTGAGCGACTATCTTGCGACATTTTATCAACGCGCCATTAAAACCGCCTTCAAAAAGGCTAACCGCGATGGTGCTTTGCAAGATGTGAGCAATGCAAGGCACGTGTTGGAACTGGAGGCGTTTCTCGGCAGCCACGGTGTTCGGTGCACTCTCTGTTCCGATCGTGGTGATCTTTTGCCGAATCCCCCAAGCCTCCGCCACCGAGAGAAACTCTTCGTGGCAGTTTTCAACATGTCTGCTGTCTGTATTCAGCACAGTCGCGATAAAAGACTGCAGATGCCATGTCCCGTTTGTGACGTCAACAATGTGCGCGGTGACTCCGACGTAAATCTCATCGCGAACGGAGCTCCAGTAATCCCCGGTCAGAGCCACAAATTGAGCGTTCTTTAACGCATCGAATTTTAATAGTTTTTCAGTGTCGTACATTTGTTGGAGTATGTCTGAAATAGCGTCTCTGCAAGGCAGCTTCAAAGTCGGATTGCACGTCGCAATCTGGAGCACTTTTTCGAGCCCTTTATCTTCGACTATTGATAGCGGTCTGCAGTCCAGAGCGATCCAGTTGACGATGGAGGTTGTGAGTTTCTCCGATGTTGACTCACTTGTCCTGAAGCCGATTATATCACCGATTCTGCGTTGCTGACGACTCGTGGCGGGTCTGCTCGCGTCATCGGCGTCGTTGGCGAAAGGATGTTTTGCGTTCAGGTGGTAGCGGAGGGTCGAATTGTTGCGGTGGTATGCAAACTGTTTTTGGCAAAATAGGCAGAAAACCACGCTTTTATTAAAGCTTCCATCGGGTTGCATTTGGAAAAAAAATTTGCCTCCCAACACTCCACGCGCAGCGGCTTCATTCCATTGCTCCATGTTGATAAATCCGTCGGTGTCATCTAATCGGTGTATCACAAAATGTGCACTGATAAAATGGTTCCGCATTGTTTTGAACGAGAACGATTCTTCTTCTACTTCGTCATTTCCGTCAGACTGCGCGCGTCAAGTGCTTTGCTGCCCTCCACTGGTCACATGATATACACGCGCATCAGAGCAAACACAAACCGTGATTAAAATGCGTTTTAAACCCCCCGCTTTTTTTTTTTTAGGTCACATTAAAGTGGAACCCCTAATATATATATATATAATTGTTTTTTAAAAAAACCGTTCAATTTTGGAGATACATTTTCTGTACAGCGACAGTTTTCTATTTCCGGGCATGTAAATCAATGTAAAAATATTCAAGATTTAGCATTTAAAAAAACTAAATTACAAAAAATAATCATTTTGTCAAAGCAAGAAACATGTTGATTTATTGTATATTTGAAATAAGGGAACTAAGGCAGCTGTGGTAATCAAGTTAGTGCTCTAATGTTTTTTTTCTGTATTTTTTTTTTTTACCCACTGGATTTGAATGCCGTCAGAATCAAGATACTTGCAAATTTCAACTCATTTTCCATTCAAATCAATTGTTTCTTTTTTTTCAAATATTTTTGAATGCAAACTGCTGGTTACTCACCTTCATTATACACAGTTGATGCAAATCATAACTCCAACTCAAACTGATATATTATTCACATAATGTCCAATGAAAAGTGTGTTCCAAATTTTGTGAGCTTTTTATATTTATCAAAACATATTTTTTATTTTTGGGGCTGAAAAAAAAAAGGCTGCAACTGTTTCCTTAATGTGATTAATTATTCTTTACTGTCTCTAAGCAGCATTATGGCCTCAATTTTTTTTTTATATTCACATATACAGGGTGTCCCAAAAGTTATTAATAATTTCCTTTTTGCTATTTTGTTTGTGTCACAAAATATATATATAAAAGAAGTGTATAGTGACTTTTGGGACACTTTATAAAAATTATCAGGTTTATAACCACAAAATTTTTTTTTTTTTAATATTCTATCTTTTTAAAGCAATTAGTATGCAACAGTGTGTTTTTGTCTATAAAAGTGGCTAACTATTTGAACGATACATTTAACACAAATGTCATTGGATTGAGCAGGTTTGACAAGTAATCCTGTTTATCTTCTGGATTTGCATAACATTGTGTTTGGATCGGGACCTCGTCCACGACCGGAGTCCAAACGTGGCCCACAAACGGAATTACTGTGCCTCTAAACGTGACTTTCAAACAAGGAAGTAAGACACGAAGTTAATGTGAACGTCTGAACGCGTGCTGTGTTTGAACTGAAGTGCTTATGTACTGTTTTTGTAGTTCGGCTTCTTTTCTTTTCTACTCGTACACTGAATTGTACAGAATGGATATTTCAACCAACAGCTGGATGACACTCCAGAGCTGTGATGTCACAAAAAAAAATTTTTTTGTGAAGTGAAAAAAACAATTTTTTTTTGTAGCTTTTTATTTAGAGCGTGTTTCTAAGGTGTTTTATATCAAAACAATTTTTTAGTCTGGCTTTACTTTTATTATTATACCTCTTTTGTCAATTTGTACGGCAACGTGTTTTGTCAGCATGAAAGTGTATTGGAGCACACATTGTGACATGAAGTATGTACAAGAGTATACTGTACTTGTACAAGGGCTACCCTTTCTTAAATCAGAGAATGGAGAATTCCAATTTTTTTTTTTTTGTATAAATGAATTTTGTCTCATTTGTGTGCATCATTTTAATCGCATTATTTAAGACAAGTTTTTGATAGGATTTCAAACAAAACACAACAGAGCAAATTGCAGATTAGTATTTTTTATTTTCAGGAAGTGAAAAAACAAAACAAAAGGGCAAACCAATAGATAGCAGAAAGCGTGAGTGTCAAGTGCTCTCCAAGTCTGTACACACCCTGTGAGACAAGTCGCAGCAAAGGCAACGCAAATGATCCCTTATGATGGCCTTTTGGCTAATTTTGCATGTCATTTTTTCTTTTTTTTTTGGGAGGCTGCTGGACATTTTCACTCAAAAGTAACAAACAGGTGGGAGAGAAAAGTGCAAAATGTGCCGCTATTCACAGCCACGGACATTTGAAAATAGTTTTACAGACTTGACTGAATTTTTGCTCACGTTAATTCTCATCGACTAGCAAAGCACATACAGAGCAGACACAAGTGTAAAAAAAAAAAAAAAAAAATGAAATAAATTATGACGTTCACATTGATGGAAAGCAGCCTCTGGTGTCAAATGAATGCCACCTTCACAGACTTGATTACGAGTCGGGAGCTTGTGTAGAAAGTAACAGCGTGATTTCAAACAGCAGCATTGGAGAACCGTTTTCCTACTTTGGCCCGGACTAAATTTGGAAACAATTATTAATGGCAAGATATTATATCTTATGAGCATGTGCAGGTTTAATGAAAAAAAAAATTGTTCTGATAATTGCATGAAAAAGGGATAAGTAGAAGCTTACATTCAGAACGAATGGCCACAATTGTGCTGCAAGTGAATGACAGCCCACACAAATAAATAGTTGGGATATTTTCAACTTGTACGACTACACGCTGTCTCCGATTGTCTTGATCTGGACAGGAAAGCAGCCCAAAACACACTTGACAACACTTCAGTAATCTGGAGGAGGGGAGGAGACAGTTATTTAACAGTAAAAATGTTAAAAATACACTTTTAATACTGACTTGAGGAAAATAACGCTTTTTTCGCAGTTTAAACATTTTTTAAGTTAACGAAACAAGCTTCTTTTTTTTTTCTTTTTTTCTTCTTGTTGCAACGAGGCTTGATGGCTGTACTGGTTTGGAAGAGAAGAATAAAAAAATACTTCAAAAGAAGAACAAAAAAAAAAGAGAGAGAGAGAGAACCACTTAGTGTCAGCTTTGTCCCGCCAGAACAAACAAAAGACTGCGGCGAGGGGGCCGCAGTCAAGAGCAAGGCTTTCCTCTTGCGTGTGCGAGGAGGAAGGTGTGACGGCGGCCGACCCGGGACGCGGAGGAGGGGCCCGCTTGGGGGGGTCCTTGGCTACGAGGAGACCGTCACAGGGTTGAGGGAACCGTTGCGGCTGTAGAACTTGGAGAAGGCCTCTTCGAGAACGCACGCGAGACGAGGCTGATCGCCCTGGACACCAAAAAAGTCACGGGAATGTCTTCAAATAGAGGTCAAAGGTTAATTTTTTTTTCCCTCTTCATGGTGGCCTTACCTCACTGATGAAGCCGAGCTGAACAAGCTCCACGGCCAACTCGTGCACATTCTCATCTAAAAAAAATTTTTTTTTTTTTTTTAAAAGACACAAGGAGCTTTATGAAGAGACAACCTAGCGAGTTAGCTGGTTAGCAAGACAATAACCTACTTGGTAACAGATCGCAGCTCAAGTGTCGGTTGAGTTTGTCCTCAAGTTTGAGCAGTAAAGTCAGCTAAAGGAAAAACATCAAGTTTAAGCTTTGGAATCATTTCTGTGCGAGCGCATAGCGACGAGACGCCTCACGTGATGCTTGGCGCCTTCGTCCACGGGTTCGATGTTGCACTGCATCTGAAGCACCTGCGGACACAATTGGCGTTACGGTCAGGCGGGGGCCAAAGGAAAGGCTTCGGTAGCCGGGTTAGCCGCGTGGCCGGTTCTCACCTTCCTGGTCTCGAGTTCGGCGGGTTCCGGGGTGGGCGTTTTGACGGAGGGCGGCACGATGGGCGACTTGACCGCCTCCTGCTGAGGTTGTTGCGGACACGGGATCCCAAACGCCGTCAGGGGGTAGATCCCGTTCCTGACAGCCGGGAACAACGATTCAATCATCTTGCTCATGTTAGCCGTGATATGAAACGCTCTCGTACCTGACGTCCTCCAGGAACTTGTCCAGCTCAAGGGCGGGAAACTGTGACAGCCTGAGGAGGAGAAAAAAAAAATAAGTTCGGCTAAAATCCAAGACCTCCAAGCAGTTAAGGAAGCGCACTCACTTCATCTGAACGCCCTCCTTCCCCTCCACAATCACCAGGTTGGGGTCCATGTTCTTCGTCATCTCCTCTAAAGCGTTCTCGGGAATCATATCTACGAGAGAGAAAAAAAAAATGACGTGAGGACATTCACGCACCCACGTTCGCTGCCCCATTTAAATGGGCGTGTCTCCGCTCACGCTGGTGGCTGACGATGCAGTGAGCGGCGAGCAGCTTGAGCAGCGGCACCTCGAACAAGGCCTGGTGGAACAGGAGCTCCCTGGCCGTGGGACGCTTGTCCGGGTCCACCTGCAGACACTTCTGGATGAATTCCTGGGAGAAGAGGAGGAGAAAAAAAAAAGAAAAAAAAGATGACAAATTGAAAGGGGGCGGGGCTCAAATTGTAGAAGACTGCTTACCCGCTGTAAGGGGTCCTCTAAGGACTGAATGGCACTGTTTATGGCTTCTTGCGAAACGTACGACGAATCTCCGTTACTCTGGATTTCTAACACTGCCATCTGGGAAAGGAATTAAAAAAAAAAATGGCGTTAGAAATTCATTTCGATTTTTTTTCAGAAAAAAAAAGGAAGAAAAAAAAGAGAAATTCATTTTAAAGACAAAATGGTCTCTCTCTGTGCCCTACAACTGATTGGCAAGAATTCCAATTGGACTAAGCCCTTTTCACAGTGCACTTATCTCTTTGACTGCCAAAAAGGTGAAATAACGTTGAGTAAAATCCTATGGAGGAGTGCCAAAGACGTTAAAAGACGTTTGTTTCAAAACAGAGGTGAAACTAACCATTTTCTATTGTTGATTACTGAAAAACGGAATAAGGTAGAAACAAACTTTTTTTTTTCTAATGAAAGATGAGAGTCCAATCTTTCATTTGGTAGTATGTGTGTTTCCATAGTTCAAACACATAATTTTCTGTGGACCTTGAAAGATCAGTCAAAAATGCTTAAATCGGCTGGCACCCACGGCATCCCTTTTCTGAAAACGTCTGGCAGTCAAAGAGTTAATACTGGCGAGGTCAACGCAAGCCCTCACCTCTAAGGCGCACATTCCAAAGGAGTAGATATCCACCGCAGTGGTCACATTGGCAACAGCTGTGAGGAGCAGCATCATTTTATTTTTAATAATAATAATAATAAAAAATGTAGCAAAAAAAATGTAATGCAAGCTCTTACCTCCATATTCTGGAGCAAAAAAATGAAGGCTCTTCTGCTCTTCCCGACATGTTTTGACATGGTTGTTAATCGTGTCTGGAGCCACTAGGATAAAATAAAAATAAAAAAAAAAGGTAAAAGTTGAGCTTCATTATCGGAACATGTCGAAATGACGTTCTTCTACCTGAGCCGATCTTGATGAGGCCGTTGTGCTGGATGAAGATGGTGTCGCAGGTCAGGTTGCCGTGAATGATGGGAGGTTCGCAGGAGTGCAAGTAGCTGGCGCGGGAAACAAAAAACAAAATGTCAACAGCAGACGTCGGACGCGCTTGAAGAGTCGTTTTGTTTTTTTTCGAGGGACTCACCTGAGGGCAGACAAAATCTGCGTGCACCAGCGCTTCCAAGCCTGAAACGCACACACAACGATTGAAACGCAATCGGCGGTCGACGGTAACAAAACATCTTCATTTTCCCACACCTTTTCATTCATAGTCTTGTGATTCTTCTTCGTCTTTTTCAGAAACTGCTTGAGGCTTCCGGATGACATGTACTCAGTGATGAAGATGACCTGCAGCGGGGGGGAAAAAAAAAGGTACGACGCAAACAATGTCAACGTGGCTTGTTGGGAGGGCGAGCGCGATGAAAGAAGATGGCGTCCGCGTACCCGGGCTCGGTTCTCCTTGACGTCGGCCCAGTACTTGTGGAACTTGACGATGTTCAAATGCTCCAGCTGGATCAAATTGTCAAACACGGCTTTGACCTTTTCCTGTCGAGAGAAAGGAAAAACTTTGAAGATTTTTTGTTGAACTTATAATGACCCAGAATGCATTTTTGCTCTACTGCAGGCAACATGTCTGACCTCTTGCCTTCAGTTTGTTGTTAGCGAGAGGGTGGTAAGACACTAAACACCCCCCCCCCTTAATATGTTTAACCCTGGAAAACCCATGGGGTCAAATTTGGCCCCTATAAATTCTGCTACTCAAATAACAAAGACCTTTTTTTTTCTTTACAAATTTAACTTCAAAAGTCCAGAGTGCCACTTCTGACCCCTGCATGGGGCCATCTAGTGGATGAATATTGCAATTACATGAGCCAGAGTGGTGGTGACAAGATGGCTAAAATGCAACAAATAAAAGAAAAAAATATATATTGTTCAATGTAGCTGTGTATTTGATTGATTATTTTCTTAAATTCTAAATAGTTTACTGACAGTTTTTGTTATTCAGATTTTTCAAAATGATACCCCTAAATCCCAAAGGGTCAAATTTCGCCCTAATCCTAAATTAGAGAATAAATTGAAAAAAAAAAAACATTGAAAAAACATATATTTTGGTGTTCAGTGAATTTATAGCAGTCATTTAATGTATAATTCATAATTACGAAGAAAAGGGTTCTTGGGTTCTCCAGGGTTAAATATTTTTTGTTTTTTTCAGGAATTCCCCATTTGCTCCCCATTGTTAGTAGAATGTTAATCAACATTTTTTTAAAAAAAAAAAGGTTTGAACGTAGTAAACGTCCACTGAGAGTAGCATATTTATTTTAGTTTATTTTATTTGGAGGAATGTGTGAACAAGAGTCTTCCTTTCGGTTCCTCAAACCCCTTTCCTCACAAGTCAATGTATTTTGGAACATCCAAGTGTTAAGAGTAATAGCTCGCAGTTCACCAACCTCTTGTAACTTGAAGTTTTTCCTTTCTGAGAACATGACTTCGTTCCACACCACCTCGACTCCCTCCTCGGTGTCCATGGCCAAGTAGGCGTTATCGATGCCGGGTACATTTCGTTGATTCACCTTCAAGGAGGACAATCAAACCATGTGATCATTGTAGGTGGGATTACTTTACCTCCAAAGCGAACATTGTATAGAACTGAGAGTAGGAAAAGCATTGTTCGCTTTTGTGCTAATTGCACCTATGCAGAAAGTGAGTTCAGATAGCAACTAACCTCTTCTCTGCGCTTCTGCCAGCGTCCACAAGGACTCTCCTCCAAGATCTCAGACTCGTCCTCGCTTTCCTCCTCCTCGTCCTCCGTGGCGGCGGCGGCTGCAGCGGGCGGCGGGTTCACCACGGACACGGGGGGAGACACCGACGTCACGCCTTGACCGGCGGCGGCAGAGGCCATCGGCTCGGGCTTGGCTTCCTGGACCGCGTCCGGGGCCTGCTTGCTCTCGGAGCCCTCCGACATGATGGCTGGTCACGCCGGGCAGCCTGCCCGTGCGACAGTGACGACGATGAGCCTATTTATCGATCATTCGCTCGCTTTGTGTTTTTTTTATCGTTAGCTTGAAATACTGGGGGAGGTTAACAACAGCGGTAGCTAACAGCTGGCGCTTTAAGGGGAAAAATATGCTAAACGAACGCCATAAAGGAAAAAGGTCACAACATAAGAAAACACACGAGTAGCCCAAGCAAAAACATGGAATACATACGTGTTAAAGGAAGGAATGTGACGGTGTCAGCTCCAGTTTAACGCACTTTCGTCTCCGGTCCCAAGCTTGTTTTTTTAAAGCCTCGTTAGCTAAAAACGAAAAAAAAAAATCTTCTGGGTTCCTTGCGGCTAACTTCCTTAGCTGGAGAACACCATCGGGGCGACAAAAGCCACGACAAAGTTTAGTAACAGGATTCAATTTTCACTTAATAAATCAGTTGAAAATGCAGAACGGAAATGCAAGCTAACTAGCGTTAGCGTTCTGAAGCAGCCAACCGCTCCTTGGGTTAACCTTGCTGCTACTCCCTTGGATAACGCCGAAAATTAAACACAGTTGACACAATTACACCATTACGACACTGCTACATACATTTACTGACAACTAACATAGAAAAGTTTCATTTGAAAACCCACAGACACGTAAAGGTGTCAATTAACGTGGCATATTCAAGGTCTGTAAAGAGCTAGTTTTTACACACAGACAAATGTGATGGCGACAAGTTCCAGATGCACACTGCACTACTCGAGCGCAGTCGTACGTCAGAGTAGGTTCGGGTTGCCAGATCTTAAAAGCGGCATCCCCCTTTGTGTGGCATAAATAGATGAAAATACTTTCATATTTTAGAATGGTTTAACATTCCTATACTTTCTAAACATCTTTAAACGCACACTAATAAGACTTGTATCTTCTGCCTGTATATAATTTAAATAAAAATAATAATTCTGTGTTTAAACTGACTGTTCGCTAGTATTCTTAAAATTATATCTGGCAACCGTGAATTGGCGTCCTCCCATTTTATTTGATAAATATTTTTTTTAAGTAGCGCTTTTTTTTTTTACACACAGAAGTACGGATACGGAACTTGAACAAAATTTGTTTTGTTTGTTTGCTTTAATTTTCTGTTTTATGGATTTTTTAATTTTTTTTATTTTTCCCCCTGTCATTTAAAAATATTCAGAAAATTTCAGAAAAACAGAGCATACGGAAGCACATTGCATTCACACTGAATATTTTTGGGGGAGTGTCGATTTTTTTTTCTAGAAAAAGAGAAAAAAATATTCCAAGAAACAGGAAAATAAATATTCTGAAAAACTCGTTAAAACTAAATAAATAAATAGAGCCCCCTGCAAAAAAAAAAAAGAAATCTTTTCATTGTTCACAAATGTTGTATCGACCACGTATACTTCTCCTGATGTGTATTTTTAGAGCGAGCCTCCCAGAAGCCCCCTCCCCTCCTTGTGAGGGGCCTATATTTAACCCCAGCGCTCAAGAGCGTGAGAGTTGACTTGGGTGTCACTATTTACAGCCGATAAACTTGAACTCAAAGTGATCACCGGTGCAGCTGCACAGGACACTTCCTTGGACTTGTTTTACAAGCCGACCCACTGTCTCAACGACAGCAAAGTATTTCGAGACTGAAATCCACATCGCTATCTATAGGATAGATGAGTGGAGAGAAAATGGAAGACCAGGATGATAAAGTGCCTCTGGTGGAGGATACGAGCGTGCGAGTGCTCCGGGAAACGGAAGCGTCGCAGGTGCCCGACGAGCAGGCAGACTACCCCTTAGCCGGAGCCAACTCCATCTACTCGGCCATCCTGAGCAGAAACGAGGCCGTCAGGGATGCCAAGCGTCTCAAGACCTTCATGGAGCTGCGAGACAAATACGTCAGGAAGAAGGTTCTCTTCGAGGATCCTCTTTTCCCGGCCTGTGACTCCTCGCTCTTCTACAGCCACCACAAGCCCTCCATGAAGTTTGTGTGGAAACGACCCTCGGTGGGTGGGGGGGGGGTCATGGTAACGGGTTTGCATGGAGGTCTGCAGAGTGATGCTGAATGTCTGACTTGTAGCCAAAATGCTGGATACGTTATACGTATTTAAAGTGATGCTTTTTTTTTTCATTTTTCATTTATTTAGGCACATATTAAAAATACTTATAAACACAACAAAGCACATGTAGTTGTAACACATTTGGGTTATAAAAATAAAATAAAACAAATGACAGGGAAACCCCCAAGAAATCCCTCAAGGGGCTTGACTTGACTTTTTTTTATTTTCATTTTTTCAAGTGCTACACTTTTATCATTAGTATTATAAGTATGAGACACAAATGACTAATAAATACCATTTATAATTATTATGTTCGTTTTTTAACATACAAAAAGGGAAAACTCACAGGCAACAAACACTCAAAAGTGTAAGAAATTACCAATTAAAAATAATAATAATATACAAGAATAAATAAAAAAAATTGCCCGAGCTGTTACCAAGAAATAATAATACAAAAATCGTCTAAACCAATATAATACGCCCCAAATGACACTTAACTTTAACTTAAACTAAAAAAAAGTTTAAATTAGCAACATTAGGAGTGCAAGTGCTCCATTTAATATTTAACTGTGGAATATTGAGCTAAAAAATAAGTCAATAATAAAAAAGCCAGCCTCAAATTTTGATTAATTTAATATGTTTATATAACTGAGCTGTTTGTTTCCATGCCGATGATGAGACATGTACCTAATATTGTGGCCAGTGAGAACACTACCAACATGTGCTAAAGTGCTTTTATGCTACTAATAATATCACTAATGCAGTGTCCCATTTCACCTTAATTACACGACCGACCCCAGTGAGAAATTTGAACCCCATCTCGGGATTTTGTCTTTTATTCGTGACATGAAGCTATGGTAAACCATATGTTTGTGTACGTGATAGAGTTACATAGCGCATTAAAAAGTTGCCGTCAGTAGTACAAGGCAGCCATAACAGAGATGTGTTAGTTAAGAGGAGCTAGCCGGGCTGGATTTAAGACAACATTGAGAGGTTGTGACCCGGAGAACTGTAGCAGCTGTTTGCCTCTGAATATGTGACAAATGGAAGTGAGCCGCTCAAAGGTCCCAGCTGGGGTTTGGCTTGCACCCTGGTCTTGTCAGTCACGGCAAATGTCATATTTAGATTAGTAAACACAGATTTATAGCTAGGTCCTATTTCAAAATACTGCACTGTCATTATGATTTTTAAAATATTTTTGGGGGGAACATACACCTGGCTCACTTGACAATTTGATGACTGAAAGTAGATTAAACCAGCTCGGAGCAGGTCAAGGGAACCAGGAAGCAAGTTGGCATTTGTTTGTCCGCCATCTTGGAGGTCAAGCTAGGCTAACAAAAAAACAAGTAGACCGGCTCATGTTCATTTTTCTGTATGAGCCTAATCGTGAAATATGTTAGCAATTAATCTCCATTAAAGTGCTAAAATGAGAGCTAAAAAAAAAAAAAGTTGAGAGTATAGAGAAACGTATAATAAATAAATAAACAACTGCGATTCCCACTTGGCTAAATAGCGGTTAGCATGGAGGGACTCAGCTGCTATTCCAATTCCAGCAATCAAAGAATTTAATATTTCTGGCATGTACGTTTACTGTTTTACAGTTACAGTTCTGACATGAATTACTTTTTTCTTTCCCGTGCCAGGAAATATGTGAAAACCCTCAATTCATTGTGGATGCAGCTAGCAGGACTGACATCTGCCAGGGAGAGTTGGGTAAATGAATCAGCGTTTTTTTAGTTTTTTTAAATAAAGTTTCTCAGTCAAACATGTTCGGAAGATGTAGCGTATATGTTTGTATCTGCCGCCGCCAGGTGACTGCTGGCTGCTGGCCGCCATCGCCTGCCTGACTCTGAACGAGAAGCTTCTCTACAGAGTGATTCCTCGGGATCAGAGCTTCACGGAAAACTATGCCGGAATTTTCCATTTCCAGGTTGTTTGGCTTATTTTGCAGCTGCGTACAGTCCAATAATCAACTAAACAAGTGTAGTTATTCTAATTCAGCACTTTCTGCGTTTGATATATTCTGTGTCCAGTTCTGGCGTTACGGCGAGTGGATCGATGTGGTTGTCGACGACCGCATCCCAACCTACAACAACCGGCTGGTGTTCACCAAATCTTACCGAGAGAACGAATTCTGGAGCGCGCTTTTAGAGAAAGCCTATGCTAAGTAAGAATGCAACATTCTTGGATCTCTTTTTTTTTTTTTTTTTACAAAGAACACAATTCAAAAGATGAGTATTGCGTAACGGTGGTCCGCTCTCAGGCTGAACGGATCCTACGAGGCCCTGAGGGGAGGGAACACTTTGGAAGCCATGGAGGACTTCACAGGAGGGGTGACGGAGTTCTTCGAGCTGTCCGAGGCGCCCAAAGAGATCTATAAGATCATGAAGAAGGCTCTGCAGAGAGGCTCGCTGATGGGCTGCTCCATCGATGTGAGTGCGTCACATGACACATTTCACATTTGTACCATTTTCGGTTCAATTCTTTCACAAATGGCAAAAGATTATTTTTTTATCTAAGTAAAAAAAAAAAAAAAAAAAAACTTTATTTCCCACCGTTTGCATACACACACACACAAAAAAAAATAAAAATAAAAAAAATAAAATAAAAATCCTCTTCATGTCCAAACTATGGCCTGAGTGCTTTTCGCGGCCCGTCGTCCATTTTTAGCGGTCCATGGCATTACAAAAAAATAAATAAATTTTTGACATGAAACCATTTCTCTACTAAACAAACCAACTAGTGAAACATTCATCTTCACACATGCACACTTAGCTATAAAACTATGTTGCCCAGGTTACCTCCCCCAGTGAAATGGAGTCTAAAACGGAACTTGGACTGGTCCGAGGACACGCCTACTCCATCATTGCCCTGGAGGAGGTAAAAATTCATTCCACATGTATTTTCTTTTTACTATGAGACAAAAGTGATCTCGGTAAATACTGTCTTTCTAGTGTGACGAGGCTGCAAAGGACAGCAAAATTCGCCTAATCCGCTTGCGCAATCCCTGGGGCCGAGTGCTGTGGAAGGGGCCATGGAGCGCAAAGTAAAATCTGGGAAAACGTTTGTGCCTATAATGTGTCTTTTTTTCCCCTCCCCTGCATGGAATACAGAATGCTATATGGAGGTAGTAAAAGTGCAAAAATTGCAAAATAACACCAACTCTACTGTTTATGTTTGCTATTTTTTTCCCCAGTTCTAAGGAATGGTCCACGATTTCTATTGCAGACAGGGACAACCTTAAAAAGCAAACTGTTGAGGAAAGTGAGTTCTGGTGAGTAAAAATCGTTCGTTAAAAAATAATAATACAATAACAATAATAATAATAAATAAAATACCAGTGAGAGTATAAATGTAATATTTGTAATATTTTACCAAGGTGTAAGCAAATAATTATTAAAAAAAAAAAAGGTATCTTTGGTTGGGAAATAGTTTATTAATTTAATATGATAAATTTGGCAATTTTTTTTTGCATTTTATCTGAAAAAAATAAAAGAAAAAAGTTAATTATAGTTAAATAATTCATGGTCATTTTTATCATTTAATTAAATTAACAAATGAAAAATGTTACGTAAAGTTCTTTATTTTACCCAATTTTTAATTCTTTAAAAAATGTATCTTTGGTTGGGAAATAGTTTATTAATTTAATATGATAAATTTGCCAAATTTTTTTTGCATTTTATCTGAAAAAAAGAAAAGAAAAAAGTTAATTATAGTTAAATAATTCATAGTCATTTTTTATCATTTAATTAAATTAACAAATGAAAAATGTTACATAAAGTTCTTTATTTTACCCAATTTTTAATTCTTTAAAATAATTCAAATAACCAATTATTTAATGCAATGAATAAATGTGAAAAATAATAAATGGATAAACCAAATTTCCACAACGTTTATGAAGTGCTGCCTTCACAAGTGAAAATGTTTTTTTAATTTTATTTTTGGGTCTTTGGACTTTTCCGTCTGGCCCTGAAACTAATAACCGCTCTAATCTAACACTCAAGCTGCGGCCCCGGTCGTCATGGTAACAAAAGCTGGCCTCTTATAGCCAGAAATAAGTGCAAAACTTGCTATATAATTTTTTTATGAGTGGGTTATTTTGATGAAATAATCAAGCAAATATTATTTATTTATGCTAGTGCTAACATAGCATAATTAGTCGTGTTAACACTAGCGCAAATGTTATCGTTTGTGCTGGTGCTAACACAACATGATAAATGTCCGAGCTGGTCCATTACTATGCTCTGGGTTACCATGGCAACAGCAGAGACACTATTCTCCTTATTACAAGTCAGGATAGCATCAACATGACTTGGGTTTGTAAAGCTAAATATTATCTAGTGTTAAAAAAAAAAACATTTCCATGAAGCCTCCTCTTTCACATTCCCGCCCAGGATGTCCTTTGACGACTTCATGACCAACTACACCAAACTGGAGATCTGCAACCTGACGCCCGACACGCTACAGGGCGACGAAAGGCACAGCTGGAGCGTGTCCGTCAACGAGGGTCGATGGGTGCGAGGCAGCTCCGCGGGGGGTTGTAGGAACTTCCCAGGTGGGGAGGTCGAGTTTTTCACCAAATCGCATTAGCAAACAACTGATTGACGTTTGTACTCCTCTACACGCACATTTTTGACAGATACCTTCTGGACGAACCCTCAGTATCACTTGCAGCTGTATGAGGACGACGACCCAGAGGACAAGCAGGAACTTTGCACCGTGGTCGTGGCTCTCATGCAGAAAGGTCGCCGCATACAGAAGCAGCTAGGTCCCAGGTTCCTTACCATTGGATTTTCTATCTACGAGGTAATGATTGCGTCACCAGATTTCAGCCAATCAGCAGAGAGCAAGCATGTAACAGATGATTTTTTTTTTTTTTTGCAGGTGCCAAAAGAGGTACGCAAACCAATACTGAAGTCAAAACATTCTAAAAATCATATTCTTTTAAAAATATATATTTTTGAATTATCTTCCAATAACTCTTTAATTGAGCAGCAAAATCCAACCATTTTTATCCATCTCATTGGGGCGGCCATTTTGCATTTGCTGTCAACTGTAAATGACATCACAGTTGCTGAGGGCTCAGCTAACGACAATCACAGCTCAGCTTTGCAAATGTCACGTGACCAAACTTAACAGGTGAGCCGTGTTTGGTCGTTACTTTAGCCATGAGTAAGAGTGATGTCATTTTAAGTCAACAGCAAGTGGCGGTCCAAACAAAATGGCCGCCCCGAGATGGCTAAATTGATGCTTAATTCAACTTCCACGAGTGAAATCTTAAATCGGAATGCTGTGTTTAGACTAGGAGGGCACATATAACATATTATTGTCAAGAATATGTTTGTTGACGTTCTTTAAAAAATAAAAATACAAAAATGCTGTTTATATGCCTCAGCTGAGTGGCCAAAGTCGACATCTCCAAAAGGACTTCTTCCTTTACAACGCCTCCAAGGCCAAATGCAAACTTTACATGAATCTGCGCGAAATCACAGAGCGCGTCAGACTGCCCCCGGGAAAATACGTCATCATCCCCACCACATTTGAGCCTCATGAAGAGGGTCAGTTCATCCTGAGGGTCTTTTCCGAGAACCGGAGCACCTCCGAGTAAGGACGTCTGCCCGCTCGTTATTGGTCATCGCCATGATATCAAGCCTCATTGGAATTGATGTCTTTTCATGTGCTTCGCAGGGAAGCGGAGAACACCATCGGCGCGGATCAGACTCGGGTTTGTCCCATGATTGTAACTGTAGTTAACTCTTTGACTGCCAGACGTTTTCAGAAAAGGGATGTCGCAGGTGCCAGCCGATTTAAGCATTTTTGACTGGTCTTTCAAGGTCCACAGAAAATTATGTGTTTGGACTATGGAAACACACATACTACCAAATGAAAGATTGGACTCTCATCTTTCATCAGAAAAAAAAGTTTGTTTCTACCTTATTCCATTTTTCAGTAATCAACAATAGAAAATGGTTAGTTTCACCTCTGTTAAAAAAAAAAAAAAAAACGTCTTTTAACGTCTTTGGCACTCCTCCATAGGATTTTACTAAACGTTATTTAACGTTTTTGGCAGTCAAAGAGTTAAAAATAATTTCTATTTGATATTGCAGTGAGTAATGCACGGTTTCATTTCAGTGTAGTCAAAGTCAGGCTTGATATAATTAACATGACCATTTCTCATTTTCATGACAAAAGTATTGGGACACCTAGTTCTATCTGTCTGGGGCCCGGGGTGTCCCAATACTTTTGTCCATGGTCATATCTCTCTCTCTCGACACATTTTAATCCATTTCATCTCACCATCCTTGTCTTATTGGTCATCAGCAAGACAAGAAAAGGAAGGACAAGGTAATGCGCGTTTGACATTTTGCACCGACCAGCTCATCCGATCAAGTAACTTCATTTTAACAATCCTCTATTTGTTTCATTTTTGTTTTCCAGCCTATCGTGTACGTGTCCGATCGAGCATTCGCCAACAAAGAAATCTCACACGACGGCATTCAGGGGGAGAAGAAGCAGCCAAAAGTAATTTTAATTTTAACTCGTTCACTGCCATTGACGGCTATAGACGTCAAAAATTTATTTCAACTATTTGTATTAGTTTAACATTTTTTTTCACCTTTGTTAATAATAGTTTCCATGCAGGGACTTTAACCTGGGTCATTTATGGCTTGTGAAATGAAATGTAAGCTAGAGTGGCTCGAATAACATCAGTGGGGATAAAAGAATTGACCTCTCTGCCAGCTCATCTCAAATGACGCCAACACCTGTTTTTTTTTTTTTTCTTCTTCCATATGTGCTTATGGTATCTCCAACTAATGTGTGATGTTCACATGGCATTTTTATTTTGTTGAGCAGAAAAAACTCCTCCAGCCAGAGGAAGAAACTGAAGAGGAGAAACAATTCCGCGACATCTACAAACAAATAGCCGGCGAGGTAAATATCATTATGATTATTTTCAACCTCGACTATGACGTTAACGTACCGCTCGTCGGCCCCCGTCAGGACATGCAGATCTGTGCCAACGAGCTCCAGACCATAATGAAGAACGTGGTCTCCAAACGTGAGTCGGCTTACGCAAACATCAGTCCGGCGTTCCCGCTCGAAGATGTTTCTTTTTCCCCGCAGTGCATGAAAAGTCGATGGAGGGTTTTAGTCTGGAGACGTGTCGCAGTATGATCGCCCTGATGGATGTATCCTTGACATTATGCTGGTGTGAAGCAAATAAAAAGGGTCACTGGAGTGCTTACATAATAAGGTGGGTAGGTACGGCAGTTATAAAAAGTCTACACACCCCTGTCCAACTCGAAGATAAATCATTTCAGAATGTTTAACACCATTTAGTGTGACCTATAATTTGTACAACTTGGTAAAAAAAAAAAAAAAATAATAATAATAAAAATTTAAAAAATACAATTATACAAATAAACTAAGATTATATTGGTTGGGTTGCATACATGTGCACAGCTTATCTATGAGAATTAAACATTCACATTCAGACTTGTGAAAAGTTTAGTATTTTCCCCTTAAAAGATTTTAGATATTTCTACAAAAAACACAAAACAGTGATGTGACGAAGTTATCTAGGTTTTTCCTTATTTTATTTTTTTTTTAAACCAACCAAAATTCTTCATAAAACTTTAATAAACATTCAATATACCTTTTCTGTGACAAATATGGCAAAATTAGAGAGAATATTATTATTTTTTTTTAAATATGAAAAAATATTATGAAAAAAAAAATCCACAACATTCGTTAACTGTAGTTTTGAAGTTGTAATATCAACAATCATCACTAGATGGCAGACGTGTTAGTTGCACTTACACTGGATCTTCTTCTTCTACATTGTGAGAAGGCCTAATATTTTTTTTTTTGCAGATTTGGAATGATATGCAGGACAAATTAATACGTTGATTAATGTGTTGGGAAAAAATGCACAAAATGAATTCTTGTACATAATATTGGTTTCTTGTTCAGTAGTTTTGTGACGACCTTGAATGGTTATTTTTATGCAAGAGAGAATTTTTTTGGGGAATGTGGTTATTTTGTTGTTTGCTTTAAATCCTTAGTTGTTGGGTTAGGATAGTGGGTCTTTAATACATGCATTGGAAAATGTATGATCAAAAATGAACTTCATTCAGTGCAAGTATTTTTGTATTTTGCCCACCCGCGTCACATATAGTAGTAAAATATGTTTGAATAGAACTCTCCTTAAGTTTTTCCCAAATTCCAGACGGATGGGACAGGAAAACTAAATCTCCAGGAGTTTAAACACTTGTGGAGAAAAATCAAGCAGTGGCACGTAAGTTTATTTCCGTCTTGTTGCATCATCAATACCGTGAAAATCGGCTTTGAATCCGATGTGTGTTTGCAGGTGATCTTCAAACGTTACGACAAAGAGCAAACCGGCTCCATTAGCAGTTTTGAAATGAGGAACGCTGTCAATGACGCAGGTGAGAGGCGTGGCAAAAATCCCCCGTGTGGTATTATCGAGTCTACGTCAATTGGTGTCTTTGGTGTTGATCTGATCTGCGTCACGTTTAAGGCCTCCACCTCAACAAACAGCTGTATGACATCATCGCCATGCGCTACGCGGACAAGCACCTCAACATCGATTTCGACAGCTACATTTGCTGTTTTGTCAGGCTGGAGGGCATGTTCAGTATGTCAACATGGCAGGATGTTGTGAGCTAATCTGCATGTGGACGACGCCTATATATGCAAATTGTGTTCCCGTGTTTCCCTGTAGGGGCTTTCAAGGCTTTTGACAAGGATGGAGATGGACTCATCAAACTCAATGTGTTGGAGGTGAGCCATAGAACATTTAGTGGCTATATTTTCAAAACATTTACTGGAAATTGACTTTAATATATTATATATTAGAATATATGGTGACTGCTATGTGAAAAACACTGATCTCCATTTTTGACGATGAAAGTGAATGCAGACATCCCAAAAACTAAACTTAAAAAAAAATATTTTTTTTTTTTAATATTTTTTTTTATACGTTATATATATTTTTTTATACGTTTTATATATATATATTTTTTTTTCTACGTTTTATATATATATATATATATATATATTTTTATACGTTTTATATATATATATATATATATATATATTTTTTTAATATGTTTTATATATATATATTTTTTTTTAAAATAAGTTTTATATATATATAGATTTTTTTTATACGTTTTATATATATATACATAGTTTTTTTTTTAATACGTTATATATATATATATATATATATGGACATAAGTGTTTTTCACATAGCAGCGACAATATATATATATATATATATATATATATATATATATATATATACACATACCTGGAAAAAACACACATCTTTTTCCCTTCTTTCTCTTCAGTGGCTTCAGCTGACCATGTATTCTTAAATATCTCCACGCAAGAATTAGCCTCTACAAGCAAGTCTTAATGGACAATGGACTTACTAAAATTAAATACACACTCCAGTAGTCAAAAGACAGTTTTTTTTTTTTGTAGACCAACCAGAATTATTTGCAGTTTCCACATTGTCCGGATTATTCACATTTATTTATATAGAAAGTTTCAAAATGAATACAAATTGTGCCTTGATTGATCAATTAACGCATTCACTGCCAATGACGGCTATAGACGTCAAAAATTCATTTGAACTATTTCTATTAGTTTTAACTTTTTCCCACTTTTGGGAACAAGAGTTACATACAAGAGTATGAAAACCTAGAAAAAAAAATGATTGTACATTTAGAACAGATATAAAATTTTTGATTAATCGTGAGTTAACTAGTGAAGTCATGCGATTAATTACGGAAATAAATTCAATCCCCTGACGAATTCTTAATAATCTTTTTTTCTATCTTTTTTTTTTTAATTAATTTTTTTTTAGTTTTAATCTTTTTTTTTTTTTTTTTAAGAAAAGATGATTAAAAATTAGGGGCGTCAGGCGTTGGAATTTTTTTTTATCATAATTAATTGCATGACTTCACTAGTTAACTCAATCAATTTATTTCATAAATTTTTAAAAGAAAAAAAGACAATAAAAAACAATATTTAAATTCCAAGTAAAGCAAAAGAACGAAAGGGGACAGAAAGAAGTAAAACTTGTTTTGTCTGCCCCTGATCAACTACAAAAAAACACCTCATGATTAATCACAAATTTTATATCGGTTTTAAATGTACAATAAAAAAAAAATCCTAGCTTTTCACACTCTTGTTAACAAAAGTGGGAAAAAATGTTAAACTAATAGAAATAGTTCAAATTAATTTTTGACGTCTATAGCCGTCAATGGCAGTGAATGAGTTAATTTTGAGTCTCAATATCCTGTCACCAAACGAGCTTCCCACTCATCCGAGAGATTGTTTGATATCGACATGATATTTTTCATTTTGCTGTCTAATAATGCTGTACTAGAACCATTTTATTTTTGTTCGGTTTTTATTTCCAAAAATGAGCTTGTCTTTCTGTACATGTTAATTTCACACTTATTATTTGAACACTTTCTGGTGAACGAGATGATTAACAAGAAGAAAAAAAAAAAACCTACAGATTTGCCCAAATAACAGAAGACGCAAATGCAAAAAAAACAACAACAAAAAAAAACATTTCAACGTGTGTCTTCATTGAAAATCTGAAATAACACGTGAAACGTATGGAAACAGAAAAATGAAGTGAAAGAAGAAAACGGCATCGGCGCACCTCTCCTCATGACTCCACCTTATTTTCCACATCCACATGAGTCTGCATATGATCGGGGAACTCCTGCACACATCATCACCATCACATGACTGGATTCATCACACGATAATCGTTACCTCTGGGATGTTAAATTACCTCCCTGACTGCCTTCTGCGTGGCGAAAAATGCTCGGCATCCTTTCCAGCGACAAGTGACCGTCTCCAGATTGGGATTGGTGTGGCGCCTGACGAGGTGCTGGAGCAGGTGCTCAGTCATGCCGAAAATCAGACAGCAATTTTGCCACTGCCGTGCACACAAAAATAATGGAGGGGAATCATTATTTTGATTTTTTTTTTGGGGGGGGGGGGGCTTTTCCTGGCCACACTTTTTGATATTGTTGTCCAATAAAAAGCGTGTACCTCCAAATTTTGCCAGTTTCTCTTTTAGTCCAAAACACAATTGAGTCCCAAAAGAGGTTTAACTCTTTGACTGCCAAAAACGTTAAATAACGTTTAGTAAAATCCTATGGAGGAGTGCCAAAGACGTTAAAAGACGTTTTTTTTTTCAAAACAGGTGAAACTAACCATTTTCTATTGTTGATTACTGAAAAACGGAATAAGGTAGAAACAAACTTTTTTTTCTGATGAAAGATGAGAGTCCAATCTTTCATTTGGTAGTATGTGTGTTTCCATAGTCCAAACACATAATTTTCTGTGGACCTTGAAAGATCAGTCAAAAATGCTTAAATCAGCTGGCACCCACAGCATCCCTTTTCTGAAAACGTCTGGCAGTCAAAGAGTTAAGAAGGTCCTAAAGGTTTTTCTTTCTTACCCAACAGCGGTAATTCTTCATCAGGTTGAGTTTGACAGCTTGAACGGTTCCGTCGTAGCAACCCGTGTAGATCTGCGTGAAGCGAGCGAGACGGTGAAACGAAACGACGGCGAAAAAGGGGGAGCCCGGAACCCGGCCGTCTTTCAAGTCCACTTACCACGCTCTTGTGGACGGCCATGCACATCACCATGTCGTTGTGACCGCCGTACACCTGCAAGCGGTCGTGGGTCTAGAAAGTAACAAAAAAACGAAATTGACAGGTAAGATGCGTCCACACCATTTTCGGCCTAAACTCCAAAAATCAAACAAAAAAATATTGTAGTGTTGAAATTTTGGTGCTAAATGTTTTAAAGTTGATTTCAATCACCCAAAGTGTATTTTTAACATTGTCTGATTTAAATGGAGGTCATTGTTTGGAGTTATTTGATAGTTAACTTATTTAGTGTTAAAACAACTCTGCAGAGAGTTAATCAAATGAAGCTCCGCCCACTTGATAAGAGCTGCCCTGTTGCAAAGACTTCTGGGTTACAATCTGATGATGTAACAAAGCAAAATGTTTCTACGATATCAGTCGGGATTTTTTTATTACCTTATTGGTGAAATTATTACATTATTGGGTTTTATTGCATTTTTGATCGAAATGTTATTACATTTTCATTATAGGGTGTTACAAGCATTAACTCCTTTAATGCCACGAAAAAAATTTACGCGCAATTAATGACCGCCCCTTACTTGGAAAAACTGTACTGGGACATGTCCACGTCAAAATTAAGCAGTAATAAATTTAATAATAATGCATATATTTGTGGAGACTAGGGTCAGTCAAGTTGTCATTTACTATTTTAAAAATGTTCACAATTTCACAAGTTACTTAAGATTAGATAGCTCTTAATATGAAAAGAAAAATGCACTGAGCTGTCACCAACGTCTTACAAATGCAATTATGCCATCTAGTGGCAGAAAAATGACTTCAACACAAATCAACATCACACTCGTTTTTTACAGTTCAGAACATATTTTTAATTTTAACTCTATTTTATGAATTATTATGAAATTACTGTATCAATGAGTAAAAGATGCAGCCATATTTCTATTAATTTAATTTTTTTTCCACTTTTATGTTAACAAGAGTATGAAAACTTTGAAAAAATATTTGATTGTACATTTAGGACAGATATAAAATTTGCAATTAATCGTGAGTTAACTATTGAAGTCATGCGATTAATTACGATTAAAAATTGTAATCGCCTGATGCCCCAAAATTTTAAAAAATCTTTTTTTTTTCATAGTGAATTTATGACAGTGGATGAGTTAACAAGAGTATGAAAACTTGGCAACAAATATTTTATTGTACATTTAGAAGAGATATCAAATTTGCGAATAATCTCGAGTTAACTATTGAAGCCATGCAATTAATTACGATTAAAACATTTAATCGCCTGACACCCCTAGAATGAATGTTACATACATTTTGAAATTATTCAAGACAAACAAACCATCTTCACCTCCGTAAGGCTCGTCAAAAATATTAGCTCTCGCACAGTTCTCATCTTTTGGAATTAACACAACGTCAATATTCAGAAATATATGAACGTAGACTACACGGCTTAAAAGAAGAAACATAAATTCACGTCAAGACATCTGTATTGCAGAGCAACCTACCTTGAGTTCGTAAACTCGAACCAGCTTGTCCAGGCAGCTGGTCACCATCACGTTCCCTAAGATGACGATTGAGGTGACGGCTTGACCGTGACCCTTGAAGATCTGCATCAACTGACCCGTCTGCATGGACACAAAAGAGAGACATGAAAGGACAGTTGACGAGCATGGCTCCCTATTATGTGAAAACATTGATTTTTAACTCATTCACTGCCATTGACGCCTATAGACGTCAAATTAATTTGAACTATTTCTATTAGTTTACATTTTTTTCCACTTTTGTTAACCAGAGTATGAAAACCTAGAAAAATCGTGAGTTAACTAGTGAAGTCATGCGATTAATTACGAAAAAAATTAATTGGCTGACGCCCCTAATTTTAAATAATCTTTTCTTTGTTAAAAAAAAAGAAGTAATTTTAACTTCTTTTTTTTAAACATTTTTAATAATCTTTTCTTTAAAAAAAAAAGATTATTATTAATTATCTGTTCTAAATGTACAATAAAAAAACATTCTAGGTTTTCATACTCTTGTTAACAAAAGTGGGAAAAAATGTTAAACTCATAGAAATTGTTCAAATTTATTTTTGGCGTCTATAGCCGTATAGGTAAAATGAATTTTTGACGTCTATAGCCGCTAATGGCAGCGAATGAGTTAATAATAATAATAATAATGATTTAAAAAAATTAACTCCACTTACATGAATGTTGTGAGCATGAATAGACGTGTCACTGGAGCCGCTGAACACCATTTCCTTCACCACCTGGCAGAACCCAAACATAAATAAGCCAAGTCCTCTTGCCCAAAGCGACCTTTGATAAGGCCAAGCGGGGCGGGGGGAAAAAAAATGGAAGCATGGATCATTCTCAGCAATCCGTCCCCTCACCTTCATACAGAGCACGGTCTTGGTGTGGCCTTCCAGCGAGCGCAGCAGCAAACCGTTCCTGGCGTCCCGCACGCTGATGGTGCTGTCGTAGGAGCCGACCAGCAGCACCCGGCGGGCGCCTTCCTGCGACGTGCCGAGGCAGCTGACCCCTCGAGGGCCGTGGCACTCAAACACGTCCAGAGGTTTTAAAGTCTAGATTCAGGGGGGGTAGACATTGTTGGAAAAAATATGCAATGTGCTTTTTTTTTTTTTTTTAATTCACTGCCATAAATTCATAAAAAAATATATATATATTAAAAAATAGGGGCAAGAGGAGATTAAATGTTTTTAATTGTAATTAATCACATGACTTCCCTAGTTAACTCACGATTAATCACAAATTCTATTATGTTCTAAGTGTACAATAAAAAAATTCTAGGTTTTTTAATACTCTTGTTAACAAGTGGAAAAATTGTTAAACTAAGAGAAATTAGTTAAAATGAATTTGACCTTTATAGCAAGCAGTCAATGGCAACGAATGAATTAAAAAAAGAAGAAAAGATTATTAAAAATTTGGGGCGTCAGGCCATTACAATTTTAATCGTAATTAATTGCATGACTTTACTAGTTAACTCACGATTAATCACAAATTTTATGTACAATAAAAAATTCTAGATTTTCAACAAAAGTGGAAAAAAATGTTAAACTAACACAAATATCTGTTCTAGATGTACAATAAAAAAAATCTTTTCATACTCTTGTTAACAAAAGTGGAAAATAATGTGGAAATAAAAAAATTCTAGGTTTTTTAATACTCTTGTTAACAAGTGGAAAAATTGTTAAACTAAGAGAAATTAGTTAAAATGAATTTGACCTTTATAGCAAGCAGTCAATGGCAACGAATGAATTAAAAAAAGAAGAAAAGATTATTAAAAATTTGGGGCGTCAGGCCATTACAATTTTAATCGTAATTAATTGCATGACTTTACTAGTTAACTCACGATTAATCACAAATTTTATGTACAATAAAAAATTCTAGATTTTCAACAAAAGTGGAAAAAAATGTTAAACTAACACAAATATCTGTTCTAAATGTACAATAAAAAAAATATTTTCATACTGTTGTTAACAAAAGTGGAAAATAATGTGGAAATAAAAAAATTCTAGTTTTTTTTAATACTCTTCTTAACAAGTGGAAAAATTGTTAAACTAATAGAAATTAGTTAAAATGAATTTGACCTTTATAGCAGCCAATGGCAGCGAATGAATTAAAAAAAGAAGAAAAGATTATTAAAAATTTGGGGCGTCAGGCGATTACAATTTTAATTGTAATTAATTGCATGACTTTACTAGTTAACTCACGATTAATCACAAATTGTATATCTGTTCTAAATGTACAATAAAAAAAATATTTTCATACTCTTGTTAACAAAAGTGGAAAATAATGTGGAAATAAAAAAAATTCTATTTTTTTTAATACTCTTGTTAACAAGTGGAAAAATTGTTAAACTAATAGAAATTAGTTAAAATGAATTTGACGTTTATAGCCGTCAACGGCAGTTAATGAATTAAAAAAAATAATAAAAAAATTTGGGGCCTCAGGTGATTAAAGTTTTTAATTGTAATTAATCGCATGACTTCACTAGTTAACTCGTGATTAATCACAAATTTTATGTACAAAGCAAAATGTACAATAAGAAATTATAGATTTTCAACAAAAGTGGAAAAAATGTTGAACTAATACAAATAGTTCAAATGAATTTTTGACGTTTATAGCCATCAATGGCAGTTAATGAGTTCAAGATTATGTGTGTAAAAATGAAAATTGAAATATTCATGGACGTATTGTCATTCTGCACTTAACTCCTAATTCGAACGTTTACCTTTACATCACAGGTGGCCACGGATCCATTGGCAAGGCCAACATACAAAGTCTTCCACGCAATGTGCAAACACAGGACTCGGGCAGGAAGTGAGATGGCCTCCACACACTTTTTAGACTGGCGGCAAGAGAAAAACAGCATTTTGAAATAAATGTGGATTTGCATTTTCCTGATGTTTTGTACCTTAATGCTGTAGACGCGAACAGACTGGTCACTGGAGCCGGTGAAGAGTCTGACTGGCATGTTTGGGGAGGAGGAGACCAGCAGACAGTTGATTTTGTTGGTGTGCCCCTTAAACACTCCTTGGCATTCGCGGGTCTGTCGGAGGGGAGTTTGAATCATTAGTCATTTTTCTTCCCGCCGTGGACGATACATTTATTACTTAACTCATTTCTTGCCACTGACGGTTATAACTGTAAAAAAATAATTAAAATTGTTCTATTAGTTTAACATTTTTTTCTACTTTTGTTAACAAGAGTATGAAAACCTAGAATATTTTTTATTGCACATTTAGAACAGATATAACATTTGTGGTTAATCGTGAGTTAACTATTGAAGTCATGCGATTAATTACGCTAAAAAAATGTAATCGCTTGACGCGCCTAATTTTTAATAATCATCTCGTCAGGCGATTAAAATTCTTAATTGTAATTAATCGCATGACTTCACTAGTTAACTCACAATTAATCACACATTTTCTATCCGTTCTAAATGTACAATAAATAATTTTTTCCTAGGTTTTCATACTTGTTAAGTGGAATTATTATTTTTTTAACTAATAGAAATTGTTCAAATGAATTTTTTACGTTTCTAGCCGTCAATGGCAGTGAATGAGTTAATAAGCAAACATGCCACATCTAAACATTCAATTTCAAGTCAACCCAAAAATGTTTTTTTACAATATGTTCTATGCAGCTCCACTAATTTGAACACAGTATTCTGATTAATATCGCGTTTGTGGAATATGAATTAAGTCACCGTTTTTTATCCATCTCGTAGAGGTGGCGGCCATTTTGTCATTTTGGCTTTTGACTGAAAATGACATCACAGTTGCCTAGGTAACGACCAATCACGGCTCACCTGCTGCCTATGAGTTTGATCATGTGGCATTGGAAAGCTGAGCTGTGATTGGTTGTTAGCTAAACTCTGATGCCAGCATCAGCTGATAAGCAAATGGCAGTACAAGACAAAATGGCTGCCTTTGAGACTGGTAAAAATATTTTTTTGGGGGTTTACTTCAAATGAGATTTAAATTTCTTTTAAGGGCCACTAAATGTTGCTATGCACCCTGTTATTAGTTGCACAACATTATTAACTCAAATGTTCTATTTTCAATATTGCCATGGTCCCAAAAACGTATTTATATGTTTTTTATGCTAGAGCATACAGAAGGCTTTGATGAAACCTCTGACCTGAAGAGGTCGCTTAAAGCAATGGTAATTATTACAAAAAAACAGCCAGCAGGTGGCAGCAGAGCAAAATATATCAACCAGGGCCATGTTGAAAAAAAGCTAATTTACTCACAATTCTAGATAGATTTGTGAATAATTATTAGCTATATTCTAATGATAATTGCTGCAAAACGGAAACAGATAGAAATATTCTTTTTTCTGATGAAAGAAGAGAATCTTTCTTTTGGCAGCTTCCCTGTTTTTATAGCAATATTCTGCGGGCCTTGCAAAATCAGTCAAAATCCAGTAATACAGTCAGGAGCGAAGGGGGCTGCTTCAGTGAAAATGGCTGGGCGCGAATGAGTTAACACAAATATTCATGCATGAATATTGCTGCTGTGACAATTTAATATGTGCACACGTAAAGAAAAAAAAAATCAAATATCTATCCATGAATCCTTCCGTACTGCCAAACTGTAAACCCGCGCCGTGTTGTCGCCTGAGCATGTGTACAAGAAGCCGTCGTGGACTTGCAGGCCGTGGACGGGGCCCATGTGGCCCGTGAAGGCTCCCAAGGCTGGATCATCCTCCCCCTCCTCCTCCTCTCCAATCACTGTTAACAAAATTAATTAATTCATAGCAGACCTTAATTGGTATTATTATAGTGAACGAAAAATAACTCAAATTAACTCATTCACTGCCATTTACGGCTATAGACGTCAACAATTTATTTGAACTATTTCTATTAGTTTAACATTTTTCCCACTTTTGTTAACAAGAGTATAAAAACCTAGAAAAAAAATATTGTACATTTAGAACAGATATAAAATTTGTGATTAATCGTGATTTAACTCATAAAGTCATGCAATTGATTACGATTAAAAATTTTAATCGCCTGACGCTGCTAATTTTTAACAATCTTTTATTTTTATTTTTTTAAATTGCGTCAGGCGATTAAAATTTTTAATTGTAATTAATCGCATGACTTCACTTCACTCACGATTAATCACAAATTTTTATATCTGTTCTTAATGTTCAATATTTTTTTTTCTAGGTTTTTATACTCTTGTTAACAAAAGTGGGAAATTAATTGTGAGTTAACTGGTAAGTCATGCAATTAATTATGATTTTAATTGCCCGACGCTCCTAATTTTTAATTGTAATTAATCGCATGACTTCAATAGTTAACTCATGATTAATCACAAATGTAATATCTGTTCTAAATGTACAATAAAAAAAATATTTTCATACTCTTGTTAACAAAAGTGGAAAATAATGTGGAAATAAAAAAAATTCTATTTTTTTTAATACTCTTGTTAACAAGTGGAAAAATTGTTAAACTAATAGAAATTAGTTAAAATGAATTTGACGTTTATAGCCGTCAACGGCAGTGAATGAATTAAAAAAAATAATAAAAAAATTTGGGGCCTCAGGTGATTTAAGTTTTTAATTGTAATTAATCGCATGACTTCACTAGTTAACTCGTGATTAATCACAAATTTTATGTACAAAGCAAAATGTACAATAAGAAATTATAGATTTTCAACAAAAGTGGAAAAAAATGTTGAACTAATACAAATAGTTCAAATGAATTTTGGACGTTTATAGCCATCAATGGCAGTTAATGAGTTCAAGATTATGTGCCCGACGCTCCTAATTTTTAATTGTAATTAATCGCATGACTTCAATAGTTAACTCACGATTAATCACAAATGTAATATCTGTTCTAAATTCTAGGCTTTCATACTCTTGTTAACAAAAGTGGAAAATATTTTAAACTAATGAATTGAATTTTTGACGCCTATAACCGTCAATGGCAGTGAAAGTGAAAATAAAAACAAAAAAAAAAATATATATTTTTTTGCTTTTACCTGGACCTTTTGAGTCTAATGAAACGTATTATTGTTATTATTATACTACCATACAATAAAAAAAAAAAAATCAAACAACCCTACTTTTAAACAAAAAACGTGCCACTCACCTGGTGGAGAAGCGGCTTCCCTTTCAAACTCAACACTGATTGACGCCGTTTTCCTAAGCAAAAGGTAAAGAGGGCATTTTAAAACGGAATAGTTAGGCACTAAATATATGAATTTGAAAACCGCAAGCTCACATCTTAAAAGGGTTCCGCTGACTAGTCTGCGTGCTCGAAGTATTGCATTCCACGCCGGCACCTTTAGGGGGGAACCCTTGAGGACTCGGTTCCTTTGACGACGTATCAGGAGAATCCTCGTTTTCGGACTCGTCGATGTTGATGACCACCGATTTGGGCTGCATCACCTCCACCAAGTCGGCATCCTCGTCAACTTTGACATTTGTTACGGCAGACGTGTTTATACCTCCTCTAACGAGAGGCTTGACATCATTTCCTGTTACGGCTTCTATCGCGAGATCTTCTTCTTTGGTCTCAACTTTTGTATCGATACCAATGTTCTTTTTTGAAAATCTTTCAATTCGCTCCTGATTGGATGGATTTGGATCCTCCGCTGTTGCGGGAGAACTCAGAGGCGGGCGAGGTGAAGAGAGCGGTCGGACTTGTGGACTGGGCTGTCTGGAGGGCGGCGGGATGGCGGCTTCTTGTTTGATCGTCGCTATCGTGGGAGTTGTAGCCGGCGAGGTCGCGTGGGGCTGGCTGGTGGAAGGCGTCGGCTCGGGGCTTCGGCGGGTGTGGGTGGGGGGCGGGGGGAGGATGTTAGGGGAAGACCTGGAGGATAAAATGTGATCGGTAGATGCTGCTGTTGACGTCGTCGGATCCTGTTCCATATTAGAGTTTGCGGCATACACTTCTGGAAAACAAGTCCAAATATGGTCAATATGCTCAATGTTACCCCCCCCCCCTTTTTTTTTTGACTGTCAACCTTGCATGTTCTGTAGTATCTCAATACGCTCGGCTCTCAGACTGTCCACCTCCGCAGTGCACTAAAATGGCAGAAACGAATAAAGGCATGGCAAACTCTTAAGTGGACACGTTTCATTGTTGTTCATTTTGGTACCTGCCGCCTTAACAACACGAGTCTTTGTAAATCGGTGTAGGCTGCCTGTAAAACATTGCGGGCCAGGACCAGAGACTTGTCCAGGTTCTGCAGCGATTGACTCAGCTCTTCTTCCCTGAGGGACACCGTCAAAAGCTTGTCCATTGGGTCCTGGTCTACAAACAGTAGGAAAAGGGGAGTTTTAGCATTAGCATTTTAGCATGGGGAGCTATGGGATTGCTAATAGTTGTAGTACAGTGGTTCTTAACCTGGGTTTGATTGAACCTCGGGGTTAGGGTTGAGTCAGTGTCCTCACCCCATCATTGGCTGAACTGGTGGTGTTCGATACCTCCAACCAGGTTAAGAACCACTCGTGTAGTGCATGAAAGATTAGGATTACCATTGTTTGATTTCATTTTCCTCCTTTTTACAACAGCCTCCATTTCATGGACGCCATTTTCCTGCAGAAACAAACAGACGTTTTCTTCAATGCATAGTGTAGCCTCCTAAGTCAAACGGAGTATCTCAGGCGATTCCATTTTTTAATCGTAATTAATCGCACAACTTCAATAGTTAACTCACGATTAATTGCTAATTTTATATCTGTTCCAAACGTACAATCAAATATTTTTTCAAAGTTTTCATACTCTTGTTAACAAGAGCATAAAAACTTTATAGCCATAAATTAATTAAAAAAAAAAGATTATTAAAAATTCGGGGCAACAGGCGATTATGTTTTTTAATCGAAATTAATCGCATGACTTCAATAATTAACTCGAAATTAATCACAAATTTTATATCTGTTCTAAATGTACAATCAAATATTTTTTCAAAGTTTTCATACTATTGTTAACTCATTCACTGTCATAAATTCATTATGAAAAAAAAAATAAAAAATTTTATCGTAATGAATCGCATGACTTCAATAGTTAACTCACGATTAATTGCAAATTTTACATCTGTCCTAAATGTACAATCAAATATTTTTTCAAAGTTTTCATACTCTTGTTAACATCAAAGTGGGGATTTTTTTTTTTTTAACTAATAGAAATATGGCTGCATCTTTTTGTCATTGATGCAGTAATTTTATAATAATTCATAACATTTAGTTAAAATTAAAAAGATGAACGAGTGTGATAATGATTTGTGTTGAGGTCATTTTTCTGCCACTAGATGGCATAATTGCATTTGTTAGACGTTGGTGACAGCTCAGTGCATTTTTCTTTTCATATTAAGAGTTAACTAATCTTTAACATGAAGCAACTTGTGAAATTCTGCACATTTTTAAAATTGTCATCATCTCTGGATACCATTTCTGGAGAAACAGAGGTTCACCACTTTCACTCTAAAAATAAACTCACTTGCAGTTGTTTCCTCTTATTGGCGCTACTATTCTCATTCTCAGGTTCCGCCTTCGCCGATGTTGACGCCACTGTGGGACCGCAGACTTTGCCCGGTTGCAAAGACGCTCCGTCATCCGGCACCCGTGGCGTCGACGGGCTCTCTCCGGGACTCGCCGTCGTGTCGTTGGAAGGCGGGCGAGGTGTCGAAAGGAGGCAAGGTGGCGAAGGAGAAAGAAGGAAAGGAGGCGGGGCCGCGTGCGCATTGGACAGCGACTCCCAGTGGAAGCCTTCGGAGAGTATCAGGTCCTCGTTGACTCCCAGGTCAAATGGAGTTTGCTTATTTAGAGCGGTCGCCAAGTCAATTCCATACCTGAGAGCAAAAACAACAAATGATAATATAAAATACTTTGACCTTAAAAGCTTTTACATGGATAGGAGACAATGTGACCGGTACCTGGTATCAGGTATTTTTTTTTTTATGATTCCATGTTTTTTCCTCAAAATACTTTCGACATTTCTCAACGAATTCAAACTAGTCCAACTTCAACATACTTACCTCGTCCCAGGTTATTTCCTATTTATTCTAGAGATAGACCTTTTTTTTTTTTACCGATGCCGATTATTAGTAGTCAAGGATGCAGATAACCCATATTTGAAGCCGATATAAATTTTCTGTAAAAATAAATAAATAAATAAATAAAAAAGGGCGGTGGGAGTTCTTTTTTTTTAATTTTTCACATTTCAAAATGTAGTTTTTTTTTTTTTTTTTTTAAATCTTAGACACTTGACATCCTTTTAAATTTCTAACAAAACGTTTAGGGATCTCCCAAAGTTTTTAGTATGTCTTAAAAAGTTAATTGGGAAAATGAAGTAAGTAAATAGCATAGCTCGCTATAGTTTTCTACAATAAATATGAATACCTGAAATCTTAAGGTTTCACATCTCTTTGTTTTAATGTGGAACAAAAACGAATGGTTCAGGAGGTTTCCAGGGTCAGTAGCATTTATTATAAAGTTAACTGAGAATTTAAATAAATAGCTCCCTGAGATTAAATATTTTTTTTAGATTTACCTTATATCGGCCGTCAGATTTATTTTTATTATTTTTTATTTTTTTTAAAAGGGGCAATACCGACATTCGTCAAAATGCCCAATATCGGCCTATATCCCTAATTTATTCCATGGATATTAAATTCTACTACACTGTGATGTCAATTTGAATTTGATTAATTGTCCAACCAGATACCTTTCAATGTTAGCACAAAATCTGCTAGGAAACATACTGTAAACATGTCAGGAAAAGCCCACAAGAACATCTGAAATGCATTTGGAATTAATTAGACGGGCAAGTGAATGCTGACTCGCATTTATAATGAGTTTGCATGTAATTGGCTACTTAAAGGTGCACAAGCTATAGGTCACATGAAAGTTTTAAAATGATGAAGCCAGAATATGACAAGGCTCTCACCTGGGCGTTCCTTCGTTCATCTTCTGCCTGCTCTTGGTCTCACTGAACATCAGCCTCCAGTTTTTCTTAGACGTGTGCTCGATTGAAGCGGGAGTCGTAGAAGTCGGCTTTGGGCTCCCCTTTCTCACACCGTCCTGTCCTGACGTTTGAGCGTCCGCTACTTTGTGAGCGAGCCGAACTTTTGTTTTGGAGTCGGGTTGGATGCCGGTGGAGGACCCGGCGGGGGTGTTGGGTTCATCTGTGACGCTATACCACGGGGTGGTATTGTGTCCGCCATCCGGGGCGTCCTCGTTCCTTTCGAGGGTCTCCGGTGCCTCAGCGTTTTGCTTCCGGGCTTCTTGATCCGCCTTGCAGGGCTCGCGCATATCCAGCGCTCGTCTAATTTCCCGGAGCATGTTGCCGACGCCCATGTCTTGGATGGGAGCGGGCTTGGGCTGCGAGTTGGAAGCGGTCGCGCTTCGCTTGGGTTCCGACGGCGCACAGCGCTCATCCTGGGTGAAGATCGTGCTGCCGTGAACAGGGAGACGATCGCTCGTGAAGTCGGCCAGCTCCTCGCGCCGGTACGGGTAATTGCTCAAATGATCCATCGTGGGCTGCTGCGTGGCGCCGCCTGTTGGACTGCTGTGTTGGGAGAGCTTCTTTTTAGCGGTTAAGTGCTGATCCGCAAGCTGATTGTTATCTTTGTTCTGGAAGAGAGCAGTGTGGTTGCTTTTTTGCGAAGGCCCCGGCGGCACCTTCTGTTTGGATGTATTCGGACCGGCATCTTGACGCATCACCTGTTGCTGTCCACTAGGTGGCAGTTGCCCAGCCTGCTTCTTCTGGCCAGCCCGTCTCTCACTAGCTTTGTTATCTCTGTTATCTGCAAATGCATTCTGTTGATTTTTCTGCATTTGTTCATATTTTCTCCTGTCAAGTAAACAGGCACATTAATTCAGAGTACTTAAATGAAAACAGAAAAAGTCAGTTAAATTCGTACTTCTGCTTTTGCGCCCTTTTTTTCTGGCGGATAAACCTGGCAGCGTCAGGGGTGAGAGTCTTGTAAAGCGATATGAATTTCACTTTACTCTGACAGAGGTTCTCTAAATTGGTTTTATGTTGAGTGCCGGTGATATGTTGGGCGTACTCGTTAAGCTCCATGGAGACCACCTGACACGCATGGCAATCGTGACCTTGAATACTGTAGGGAAAAAAAAAAAGATGCAAGATTCAACAACCCGGAAGATTTATTCTTTCTCCAAAGTACAGAGGCAGACGTGCAGAAGTACTAAATTACAAATAAATGTTACTCACTCGCCCAGCTCTGATTCCTGCGCAATGTGGTGCCTCAGATTATGAATATGCTGGTGCATCCTCTACAGGTGACACACACACACATATTTTGTGTACATATTCAGTGTGTGTCTGTGTATAATAAAAATTTAAACTTACCTCTTTCAATAGCAACTCATTACAAAAAATGCAGAAATAAGTTTTAGGCCTCCCTTTGTTTGTAAATGTTGCCATGTCTGCAAAAGAAACCATGAAATTAAGCAGTGGTGGGCTATGCATTTGGTACCAAAAACATGAACAGTTTAAATAAAATACAGCTCATCCACTTTGGTGGTGATACTGATTATTAAATATATTGATTGTTGATCGCTACCAGAATGTTTTGCTCGTAAAACCTGCCTGTAACATCTTTTGTTCTTCTGACCAACCAAACAGCAGATGGACAAAGGTTGACTTTATTGTAGGTCAGATAGTTGGCACTGTGAGGCCAATTTAGGCGTGCACTGTTGATTCTGAAGGCCCTTGGGGGACTCGACTGACAACGAGAATAGATTCTTGGCAAGACAGTATACAAGTCCATGGAACAAATATCATTTATATTGTAAATGTCACCCGTGTAATTTCATTTGAATTAAACACGTCCAGCACGCGTGGAGGCCTGTAATAATCATGTCTCAGTCGCTATAAATTCCTGACTGACTGAATGGTGGGTGACACTTTGAGAATTTCTGCTGCTACTACGCAATAACCAAATTCTCAATGTGATTCAAATTCAATAATTCACAACTTAAAACTTAAAAACATCAACAACGTGTTAATGCGCCAGATGTGGACTCAACGGCCGACAAACGTCGAAGTGCACTTGCCTAAAATAAACAGCTGCAAGTACAGGCAAACAATGCAAGTACTCAAACGATTACACTTACCGGAATAGTTGATCTTTTATCAAAGCAATCAACGGAAATTCTACATGAAGGTTCACATGGTCATGAGCGCGATCACTCAGAAGCCGCCATGCTCGTTGACGTCACCTAATCGCCCCACCCTCGGATAAAACGGCCACATTTCCCCCCCCCCCCACATAGAAATACATTTAAATAAATGCACATTAAAATGAATTCAAATTTAAAAAAAGTACATTTTAAATTCCAAGATAATGTGAGGTTTAGTTTTTTTTTATCGTAGCAAGGACTAATCCTGAAGTTTCAACCCGGAAGTAAAATGATCACTTCCTCTATCCGGCATCCGGTATCGTGATATGCTAAGCTAGCAGGCGGTGTGTTTTATTTACGGAAGACGTGCTTTTGCCTCAACATCCGCTTGAAATCGCAAGTCCTTACAAAGACTACTCGTTATTTTATTTATTTATTTTTTATAAGTAAAAATGTGCAACGGCTGTGTGCAAAAAGAATACCCCGACCGGGTACGTTCAAATTCTGATTTTGTAAATACAGACGCAACAGCTTCGGATCAGTAATGAACGCTCACATCTTAATTTAGGTGTTTACAACAACAACATACATTAAACGTTTTTGTTTTTTCCCCCTGCTCAGGGAAGCACTTGTCTGGAGAATGGCTCCTATCTCATGAACTACCTGGGGTGTGCCCAGTGTCATCACAAGGACTTCGTCCTGATTTGTAATAAAGACACAGAGGATGATGATGGAGAGGAGATTGTCACTTATGACCGTAAATCGTTTTCATATATTGAATGCTTTGTTATTTTACTGTCCTTTTTTCATCCATCGCAGAAAGCAATGCTCGCTGATGTATAATCCAAAAACTTTTATAATAAAGATGTATTTGAAACATTTCCACCCCCCCCCCTCACCAAAATATTTGTTTTTCCTTCTAGATGTTTGTAAAAACTGTGACCATGTTATCGCCAGACATGAATATACCTTCTCTGTTGTTGATGAATATCAGGTATGTGGGATTAATTTCATATACATTGTAGTTTTACCCTTCCAACAAATACTTTGAACACGTGTGAATGATTGCGTAAGCTCCAATTTCTGACTCATGAGAACAATCATTTAAAGGAAATGTATTACTGTTGTAATTTAAACGTTACATCATCATACTTAATGTCATTTACGGGGCTTGTTTCCGGTCACTGTCATTCATGTGCTTTTATATTGTATAATTTAGGAGTATACAATGCTTTGCATGCTGTGTGGAAAGGCAGAGGACTCCATCAGCGTGTTGCCAGACGACCCCCGGCAGACCGCCTCTCTCTTCTAGAACTCATAACTGCGAATAAAAAAAATGCTGCAGATTTACAAGACTCTTACTGGGTTGACATAAACAATGTCATAAAACTGAAAACAAACAAGCTTCAAGGTTGCCTATCATTTGGATAAGTTATCTATGTATTTATATGTAATACATTTTTAAGTTGAGTATTTCTGTAACTATACACCCGCCTTTATAACCATCTTTTGACCCTTGCACTGTAAATAAACATTCATTCATAAATTTACATGAAATAAAAAATATTGACCTTTTGTTAAATACGATGTCTCATTTGCCAACCAACCAATTTGGTCTAGAGGTGAAATACAATCAGATGTTGTTTTTTTTAATCAAGTGGCATTTTTGTGTTATTAGCCAAATTTAATGATCATTACTGTAGCACTTAAATGCATCAAAAATGAAATTGAACTTTTTTTGCTTGTGGACAAGATGTATTTTCATGATCAAAAGCAACTTGGTAAAAATACAGATACATATGCTGGCTGTACAAATGAATAAGAATACAATAAAATAAAAGTATGACTCATGCACATTTACAATACTGAAGAATGAGTGTGCTTATAAATACATTCTAATATGCTGATGCAGTTATGTGACATTCACTGATTTTATAGCAAATGAATGTACTTATACAATTCTCACCTCTTATTTTGGTCTCATATTGGGCAGAAATGGCATGTTGGGCAACATTAAAACACATTTAGTAAAATAACATTTGGACATGTAAAATTGACGACAAGGTTATTGGTGCGGCAAAAACAATATTGCTGTTTTACACAATCTGAAGTTCATTTTTAAAAGTAACATTTGGAGAATTCCAAACCACTTTTCCGAGGTTCAGCTTTGGAGAATCCATTGTTTTGTGTTTTTGATTTATTTATTTTTGCTCAAATTGGGATTGTTAGGTTTTTTTTTCTTTTTTTCAGCATTTACATTTTAGAGACATGAATTCTTCTACTAAATGGATGTACTTGCACACAATGGCAATGACCTCAAAATGGACGACTTTCCTTTATACATAGACAAAACTCACTGACATGCTGCTGGCTTTAGGGTTGCAACCAGTGTGCAAAATTAGGACAGATTTGGGATGTTGGGGCAGTTGTATAATGTGGTCATTTCAAAGATTTATTTCCCTTATTTGTTTCTTTGGATCAGGGGTGTCAAAAAAAAAAGGCCCACGGACCAGAATCGGCCTGTCACAGGGCAAATCTGTTTCTAATTCCGTTTTGGACGAATAAATCATCTTTTGGTGAATGTCATGCAAAGGTCACTTAGTTGTGCCCCAGGTAAGTTAAGAGAAAATGTTTCACCGAGTCAGTCATTTTGGGAAACCTCCATCCAAATAATTCCCAACTTATACGACGAACATGGCCGTCGGATGTCGGCAAATCCAATTATTTTGAGCATTGGCCATGAAAAAGGCAACATGAGCGCTAACTTTGAACTTTGCACCCCGGTTGCAACCATTTTCAAACATTCCTGAAGTGTATGGACATCATCACTACAGCGTTTCAAGGTATCGTTATTTAAGCTAATGTAGCAAATAAATACATGTTTTTCTTACATTACATACAGTACACGTTCCCTTGCGCACTTACCGTATTTACACATGCGATCCAAAACAGTCTTTTCTGTTAATCACCGTTTCAGTTTCCTCGAGCCTTTACTCTCCTGGTTTAAACCAGTTCCTAAGGACTGGGGGACCAACGGACTCTGCCCGGACGACCTGGCTTGCAAAGGGCCGTGTCGAGGGGGGGGCGTGGATGACCCGGAGAAGCTAGACGGGGAGCGGCTGCGCCCCGCGGGCGGCGGCCTGCCGTCGCGGGGCTCCTGGCGTGACGGCGAGCAACTCATTGAGCGCTGCAGGGCGGAAGAGCCGCAAGGGCGGGGCGGAGGTGGGCTGACGAGCTGGTCCTGCGCCAGCTGGTTCAGACTGGACAGGGAGTCTGCGCGGACCCGCAACCGCCGCCGCCTCCGAACAGAAAAGCCAGTATGAATAGATTTGAAAACATACACCAGCCTGGTTAAGTCGTGTCATACCTGTGGTCGGCACATGGACCTGCAGACGGTTTCCCGGGCGGCGGGTGAGGCACGAGTCTGCCGCTGAGCTGCTCGGGAACAAAGGTGGCGCTCATGGGGCGTGGGATCTTACTTTTACTACCCGACGAAGAGGACAGAGAAAGAAGGTCTTCCCCTCCGCAGTCCGACCTGGAGCCTCGTTCCGAGGAGAGGCGTTCCCGCGGGAGCGTGACCTGCAGGTTTTCGCAGGAAAGCGACGGAGAAGGGGAGTGGGTGGGCGACCCGGGCACGGGGCTGCTCCAGCGGTTTCTCCTATCCCTTTGCAGGTTCCTGCCCGGGGAATCCGGAGGAGTGCCAGAGTCTCGTATTGGGATGCGGCTCAGTTTTGGCGAGCAGGGAGAGTCTTTGGGCCTTAAGGATGCGAGGAGCAAACCCATCGCTTGAGGCTGCTGGTTCAGGTCTGATGAGCAGTCGGGTAGACCAGAGTCAGTCTCCGGGTCTTTTGTCAGGGGCGTCATCGAACCTTTTAGCGGACTCGATGATGGGGCTAAATCCGCCTTCCCGCCATCCTTTTGGATTTGTCCGGGGAGTTCATCGGATTTGCTGGACGGGGCCTCAAGAGGTATCGTGTCACTCTTTTCGAGCACAGGAGACTGCGGCGTGCAGCTGGAAGACTGAAAAGAACTCAGATTAGGCCAAGGAATGAAAAAACAGTACGAGTACCAAGTAAGGGACTTTTGAATTTTAAATCGCATTAATTGCATGACTTCAATAGTTTAACTCATGATTAATCGCAAATTTTATATCTGTTCTAAATGTACAATTAAATATTTTTTTGTACGTTTTCATACTCTTAACTAGGAATGTGCCAAAAAAAAAAAAAAAAATTGATTCTCATAAGTATCGCGATTCTGATTTAGTACGATTCAGAATCGATTTTTAAATGTCCCAAAATCGATTTTATTTAAATTATTTTATACTGTCTTGCCTTTGTCTGTGTGTGCCTTTATTTGGAGCGCTGTTCATGTTGTACCCAATTTGGCCACATAGGGGTAGTGTGGTTCCACGCGGTCGAATACAATTTTAAGTTTGAGCCACATTGAGTCACAATCAAATTATTCCAATAAAAGTTGTTTTTTTTTTGCAGTGTGGAGCCTTTCTTGTGCCGCGAGTAGCGCGCTAATTAGCATTAGTGAGTCAGACTGGAGTAGATCATTACAATTCCTTGCACATCTATAGATTGAAGCAAAATTTATTGTCAATCAAATCATTTTTAATCAAAAATCGTTCTTAATCGAAAATCGATGCAGGCCCAAAAATCGGAATCGAATCGAATAGTGAGACATTCAAAGTTTCCCACCCCTACTCTTAACATAAAAGTAGGAAAAAAAATGTTAAACTAATAGAAATATGGCTGCATCTTTTCGTTATTGATGCAGTAATTTAATAATAATTCATAAAATTGAGTTAAAATTAAAAAGATGTACTGTACTGTAAAAAACGAGTATGATATTGATTTGTGTGGGTCATTTTTCTGCCACCAGATGGCATAATTGCATTTATAAGACATTGGTGACAGCTCATGCATTTTTCTCTTCATATTAAGAGCTATCTAATCTTTAACATGAAGTAACTTGTGAAATTGTTCACATTTCTAAAATTGTAAAATACAAATTGACTCCAGTCTCCCCAAACATATGCAGAAGACGCTTGATCATTCCTACCTGATCCACATGAGGTCGTCCCATGATGACCGAAGGCATCTGCCCGAGCATCCCCGGCAGCCTCCTGTGGCCAAGCAACCACGACCCGACAGAACAGTGTGACAGAACAGGATTGATGACGACATCCGGGCCTTCATGCGGCAGGTGGCTCTCGCCGTTGGCCGGGTTCGGCGTCGGCGCTTTGTCCTCGCGCTGGACTTCTGCTGCAGGCTTGATGGCGGCGGCGGAATTGCTGCCTTGCTCCAGTTCCAGCACCACCCACTCCTGCGAGTCTCCCTCTTGCACCACAGGACTGATGTTGACTGCGACAAAACCGCTGCTGACTGCGCCTTCCTCTGGGTCGGCCGTACCCGTGCCGGACTGATCGTCGGACAAGACTTTCTCCCCGATGTGAGAAAGGATGGGAGGCGTTTTGTTCCGACTGAAATAAAAAAAAAACGCTTTTTATTATATGGTTTGATTGAACATTTTTGGTGTTTAAAAATAAGTTTGAGGCACGAACCAGGACTCAAGGAAGCGCTCAAGAGTAGGTTTGGGCTCAGGTGCGAGTCTCCTTTCAAACGCCAAGCTCTGACTCTGACGCATCTTCCGGAGCAGCGGCACAGCCCGTTCCAAGTACATGGTCTCGGATCGGACTCGCCTCGGAGAACTCTGCGCGGAGCCGGCGGGGCTTTGGTTGCACGGGTTCGGACTATTCTCTTCCCCAGCCACCACCTGGGAAAAAAAATTAAGTAACAAGGATGTTTAAAATTTGAATAGCATCTGAATGCATTTTGATTCCGCGAGTGTAGACAGAACAAACCTTCCTGATCACCGGCTCAACGTGCTTCTGGGTTTGAATGCGGTCCATTTCGTCCCATGTAACTCTCGCCGGAACGGACGCAAGGGGGGGAGGGGGGCAGTTGTCGGCATCGCTGAAGCGTTCCCCGAGCATGAGGACATCCTCTGTGTTCTCCCTCTGCAATTCCACCGGCAGCACTGATGCATTGGCCATGCTTTAGAGAAAGAGAGAGCGAGAGGGAAGGTGACCCTGGAGCACTTTTCACACACAGTTGACGGGGTGGAAATGTAATCTGAAAAGGGGGGGGGGGGAATAGCAACAGCATGACTGCCCCGTGTACCCCATGTGAGCTGGCGTGAGGCGGGTGAGCTCCTGGCCGGTCGGTGGTGCCGCAGCAGCGGTCAGCGTGTCCTCCGGATCGCTTTTCTCCCAGTCGTAGGCGTCGTTGTGCAGCACATTGTGGCTTTTCATAGCGCTGTCAAACAGGGACATCAGCAGCTGTCACGGGGGAGGGAGGGGGGGGGGAGGTTAGGAAACGCACGTGTCAGCATTTTGGCAGTCGGGAGGGGAGCAAAACATGAGAATGCAAACGTGAGCTTCGCGCCAACCTGGTAGTCTGGTTTGGTGTAGTAGTCCAGGCTGAGGATGTGGTCCAGAAATGTGCTAAACTCAGATGGTAAGTTATTAAGCATGAGACGGTGGTCGTATGCTTCTTTTAGGTTTCCTACTTGTTCCTGTCGGAGGGGAGGATAAAAATACAAGTGAGACTCACATTATACATTCATGCAATGACAGGACACAATTCTGCCTTTACAAAAGTGATATTCTACACATTTATGTTAGTAACTAATATTTTGGCCAGGGAGCATATTACCACACACTGTACCTTGTCTTTAAATTTCCTCCATGGGAGCTGACCAGACGTGAATTCAACCAACATGTAGAAGAGGGACCATAGATCGTCATGACGACCAATTTCCTGCAGTCAAAAAAAAAAATCACACACAAAGTGAAAACAGACAATGCATACAAAAATATTTCTGATAGTTTTTTTTTTTTTTACTCTCTTAAACAGGTAGGAAGTAACCCGGAAGTGTTACAAAATCAACAGGAAGTGCCCCAAAATCAACAAGAAGTGACCCTGAAAAAAGCCCCAAAATCACCATGATGTTACCCGCAAGTGTCCCGAAATCAACAGAAAGTGACCCGGAACTCGAGTACACCAAATCCAACAGGACGTGCACCAAATTCAATAGGAAGTGACCTGAATTGTCCCAAAAACAACAGGAGGTGACCCAGAAAAGCCCCAAAATCACCATGAAGTGCACCAAAATCCAAAAGAAGTGCCCCAAAAACAACAAGAGGAACCCCAAAATTAGAAATAGACCAGGAACTTAACTCTTTGACTGCCACACGTTTTCAGAAAAGGGATGCCGTGGGTGCCAGCCGATTTAAGCGTTTTGACTGATCTTTCAAGGTCCACAGAAAATTATGTGTTTGGACTATGGAAACACACATACTACCAAATGAAAGATTGTACTCTCATCTTTCATCAGAAAAAAAAGTTTGCTTCTACCTTATTCCGTTTTTCAGTAATCAACAATAGAAAATGGTTAATTTCACCTCTGTTTTGAAACAAACGTCTTTTAACGTCTTTGGCACTCCCTAGGATTTTACTAAACGTTATTTAAAGTTTTTGGCAGTCAAAGAGTTAAGTACACCAAGTCCAACAGGAAGTGCACTAAAGTCAACAGGAAGTGACCTGAAGTGCCCTAAAAATTAACAGTAAGTGCCCCCAAAGTAACAGGAAGTGACCCGGAAAGGCCGCAAAATCAACAGGAAGTGACCCGGAAGTGCCGCAAAATCAACAGGAAGTGACCCTGAAAAGCCCTAAAATCAACATGATGTGACCCGGAAGTGTCCCAAAATCTACAGGAGGTGCCCTGAAATCAATAGGAAGTGACCCGGAACTGTCTCAAAATCAACAGGAAGTGCCCCCAATTCAGCAGTAAAGTGACTGGGATGTCAAGTCACCTTGTTTTTATGAGTATTGATTGAAGCATATCGCACAGTTCCTCTGAAGCCGGCCACAGACCGAGGCTGGAAAAGCAAAAGTCAAAGGTACATGTGAGACACATTGTCGGGTGAAAAGATTTTTATTTTTAGACATTTATTTTGATAGGTGAGCTGGCAAATCAGTTTTGAGTGTTCTTACAGGACGGAGTTCCTGGTTGGAGGTCATGTACTGTCGGGCCAAACCGAAGTCCAGCATGTAGCAGCACCTGCAGGTACTTGCTAGTCTTCCCATTGCAAAGTTAGCCTGTGAATAGCGGAAGAAAAAGTTCATAAATTGTCAAAGTGAAATTTGTCATCTAAAAAACACATGAACTACCTCAAGTAAGTGTTATCTTACCGGTTTAATGTCGCGGTGCAGGAATCCTACTGAGTGGATGTTTTCGATGCCCAGTAAAATCTGCTTGCCGAGCTGCAGAGTGGTCGAGACTGAGAATGTGCCACGGGCCCTGCTTCTCCGCAGATCTGCCAGGTTCCTCCCCTTTTGGACAGTTACAACATATAGTACGTTTAACATTCATTATTCACATTTAAAACTATCTAAAACAAAAAGTACAGTAAATTGTTCATTTTCAAACCTTGTGAAAAGCCTACCTGGAGTTCCATCACCACATAGTTGAAGCGTTCATTTCTGCCAGCGCTGACGAAGCGACACACGTTTTCTTTCCCTGTTGAAAAAAATGACACACAGATGTGGACGATCAGTTGCATTTTGGATTTTTTTTTCTACTTGGACACAGTCAAGCTTTTTGTAAGTATAGTGTATGATGTAAAGTAAATCAATATCCTTACAGTATTGCATTTCATTATTGATTCAGTTATCACATGTTCCTTAGAGCTAAGGTACAGTTGCTTCATGTGCGTTATTTTCTAACCTTTAACACTATTTGTGGCACTCTTGTGCAATACTGCACGGTTCGACAGCAGTTGACTTCATGTCTTCCAATTTCTATCACGCAATCTTTTTGCACATTCCTTCTACAATCTACTTATTTGATACTTAAGTAGTCAAAATTCATTATATTTATATACCGTATTGCAAGTGCAACGAGGCAAACCCTTAATCGCGCGACACTGCATCAACTCACCCTGCAGCTTCCTCAACACGGCCGCCTCCGTCCTCTGCACGGGTTTGGGGTGTGTTGCAGACTCCACTTTCATGGCAACGGTGGCCTGGCTCAGGAGGTCCAAGACCTCGTAGACCTCCCCGAAGCCACCTCCGCCTATCTTTCGCACCTGCAGAGCAGTTTTACATGAGGCAGCTACCGGTCGTGACTGGTGGGGGGGGTGACCCTAAAGCAGTGGTTCGCAACTGTTTTCACATTATATCTGTTTATATCTGACTTTTCAGGTTGAGTGCAACTGGTCAATGACTGTTTTCTTTATATTCAGGATATTTGACTTGAGCTTCCTAATTTATGCTATAATTGTAGCAAAGACTTTCTGGGTAGATGCCGCTTCTGACACCAACCACAGTTTTAGTGACGGGCGGGCATCCATTCTAACCAGGAAGCAAATAAGTTTGCACCGAATAGAAAAGTACCAAGATAGTTCACTGTCAAAAATGAAACTTAACCATGTACTTTTTAGTACCATTTCATGCACAGTTAGGCAGATAGCCAAAAGTTCTCCACAGAAAGGAGACAAATGGTGCTTGAAGTTATTTCTAGCCGTTTATTAGTCACTCCTGCAAAATGTGTATAGTATTTGCATGTGGAAAGAACAAAATCCAGACGAGTGAGCTGTGGTAGACTGCAGAAGGGATGAATAATTAATCAAATTCAAATCAACATTACAATGAACCATTGTAGTATTATTTGCGAAATCGTTCAGCCCTATTGTAAAGTCACAATGACAGTGATCATTCAGATAGAAACCAATCTGGACCAAAATGATAATACAGGTAAGTTAGAGTCTTCTTTTGACATGGCCTATAATTTTTTTTTATTAGCCATCCACGACCCGCCAGTTGAATGAAAACCACTGCCCTAAAATGTACCTTGTGTTTACATAAGAAGAAAGGGGTACTTCTAGTGAGCTCTTACCACTCTCCATCTGTCTCTGACCACGTCTGCCGTTGACAGGATGTCTGTATGCTCTCCACTCATGGTGAGTGCTCTCTGCTGCAGTCACAAGCTGACATCAGTGGCACCAACCCAACACTGCAAACAATTCATTCACTCCTTAAACCACACTGCCTGACATTGCGAGCGATGATAGGTAAGGTTACAAATGGAAAATAATACCTTCACATCACCGATTCGTGTATTTTAACGTGGCTTTTTTGGAGAAGGTAACTTGATTGTGCATGACATTCAAATCGGGAGCTAGCTAGCGGTTAGCAGCTAGCTTTAGCTGATTTTAACCGGAGCCCGGAGCATAATATTGACAAGTAAAGGGGTTAGGTATGGTTTAGTAAAGGGTAACGTGGTATGGGGGAGCTGCAAGGCAGCAAACATACGAGGCGGTGCTGAATGCTAACTAGCATGTTTACTCCGCGGTGGCTAAGCAGCGAGCCACCGCGACTCCTTCCCCGCGTTACCTCGCTCGGTTGCACCGGGACAGAGCCTCCATGGTCGACTTCTTGACGCCCACGTCATTCCTATGGTTCCTTTATCTTGCGGATGAAGGGACGGCGATGGGGAACATTATCCAAAACGTGAGCCAATAAGCTAGACAGCCGATTATGTCCACAGCCGCCGCTTAGAGGGGCAACGGTGACGTCATAAAAGCTCCCGAATGAGCCGCAGGATCACCATGGCAACCATCTCCCCTGCCCCACCTCCAGTACAACACAATCACGGTGGCATTTTTCACTCCTACAAACTGAAATTGCACAGTCAAAGGTGGATATTCATGTTGAATATTTGTAATTCGTCATAGTCATGAGTCATGGCAGCGTACAAATGTTACAGAAATAATACTGAAGAGGGAAGAGGCATGTTCGGTGACATTTTGAACCTCTCGCAACACACCACCAAACGAAATTGTCGCAAAAACTATATGTTGAAATAATGAGCTTGTCTCAGATTACCCACAAATTTACTGAGTGTGAAACCCAGGCCTGTTTAGTTGATCATAAAGTTATTATTACAATATTGTACGAATGGCAACAGGAATCGAAACACAGGTTAACTGTAACTGTACCTTCTGCTATTAAGCTTGTTTAATTGTTCTACTTGTCACTATGTGTCGATGACATAGATCAAAATAAATAATGTATTTTTTTTGGTAATAAAACAATAATGCTTTAAAGTTTTTAAGTGAAAATAGACAATTTTGCAACTGCCCACTTTACTTACCATGGAATATTTTTAAATAGTATTTAGCACCAAGTAATTAAAAAGCATTGTCTCTCCACATTGAAAACATGTAATACACAAACACAAGATGTAACTACTGCAAGTGTGAACAAACTTTTGTGCTCAAGGGCCACATTAAATTTTTAAAACAGATAGATGGGCCAGGCCATTCTAAATGAGGTTACAAAAGATTGTGTATGTAAATTAATACTCATTTTAAATATCATTATTGTTGTGACTTTCAACTTATCTCATGTTATTTGATTACATTTGACAACACTTGATTAGAATTAATTTTCTAATTATTTAAAAAGACAAATATAAATCTATCGATATGTAATATTAATATATAATAATTTATGAAAACATTGGAAATTTGGGGAATATTTTTAATTCGTTATTTACAATCATTTGAATAATTCTTTAATGAAATACATGAATCTTCCTAAATGTATGTATTAATTATTTCATATGTAAAATGAAACCTAATTTACAATTACGTTGCATATATTTACCTATATTGATTGATTGATTGAGTGATTTAAGCATTTTAAATAGATTAAAGCTAAAGAATGTCAAAGTGATCCTTGCTATCTTCATTTTTTTTTTCCTAAGAAAAAATAGCCCTGATGTAATCGCTCGGAATAAATAGCAGCATTTCGCCTGTGGACCATATTTCGATGTCAAATGAAATTATCCAATTATTACATCTAATTTTCCTAAAAAATATTATTCATTAATTACAAATGTTTTTGTTCATCTACCCATGCCAGATAGTCAGATATAGTGACAAGCAAAATACATGAACAATCTTCCACTAGATAGCATAAAGTAAAATTAACAAAGTAAAATTAACTTAATTGACCAAATTAACTAAATTGTGCAAAGAGTTGACTGATGAAGTCAAGTTTGTGAGTAAATTGTGACGAGATTCTATAATATTTCCGTATTTATACTTTTCGTGAGACTTCGCTGTAAAATGGGTGTATTGGCTCGATAAATGTTGGGTAACTCTACTTGCACTCGACCGAAATATCGATACGGCTCCGCCCGTCTCTAGCTGAGCGGATCAACAAAACGAGCATACACGGATGCAGTGGTGGGCGGGGCCAAGGCAGCAGGTTGGAAAACAGGATAAGCTCTGATCTGTTTGTGGGTGAGGCGCTGTGGCTCTGCTGCGTTCGGTGCATTTTTTTTTCTTTTCATTTTTGCACCGCTTTCTGGCCGTTTGCATACTTTTCCAACTGTTTGTTTTCATGCGCTATGTTGCGCGACTTTTTAACCACGGCGCACTTCTACCGCGCGACCTTCCGACGTGCGGAAATCGCAGCGTTTCCACACGCTGTCGCTGCGAGAGACTAAAGTCGGCCGAGCGAAGGAGAGAAAAGTTGCGGACGTGTTTTCCAGGAAAGGAAACGATTTGGCGGATACAATGTGGAACATTGTAACTACGGCGTGAACGAGCGGTTGCAGCAGTCCAGTTTCGGTGATTACACCCGTGTAAACTCGCCTGTTCGCCATATTTGCGCGCTTGGAAACTCGGAGTGAAAGTTAAGAGAGAGTTATGACATTTATGGCGCACAATCCCTTCATGGATCTGCATGACTTTGATCGCGAGCAAAGGGACTCTTCGGGGCCGGCCATGGAAAAGCAACTGTGTCATTCATAAGGTATTACGTTTTTACATAGTGGCTTGTGGGTTGCATAATCGCCCCCAATGCTTCCAATGCTTCCTTATTGCTGTTTTTTCAACAGCCAACAGCGGCTATAAACTCGATTGCACGATCACCTTCATTTCCTGTATTTCTAGTTAGGCCAAATAGCTATGCTGTCCAAGGGCCTCCTTGTTGCTGCTGACTGAATTCAAATGCCCCCTTTAGTCGGACATAAACATGACATTATTTTGATTGTTGACTTTTAAGCCTGCATGCCCTTTGACCTTTATGCCTGAGCCTCCATTTTCATATTTACTTAATGATTTCCCCATTGGTAAACAAAGTATTGTATATTTTTTTTAAGGCGCTGCACCCTGAAGAGGATGTGAACAGGCTTCAAACTTCAGCTGAGATTCTGCATTTCCTTTCGGATTGATATTTCCTTCCACATGCCAGCTGTGTGCAAAGCGCAGGAAGTAAACGCATACTACGAAACCCGCACGCCAAGATCTTCTCGCCATGAGTCTTCCTCCTCAAATGAGCGCTGATAAGAGCAGCAAGCATCGGGCAGTGGCAGCCATGAAAGAGCCTTTGCAGCATTCGGGCGAGGTTTATTACGGACTGGGCGCTCCGTCTTTGGAGTCGATCCAGGGCGACTCCGCTGGCAGCTCCGGCGTATACAACCCAGAGAAAGGCCCTCAGGTTCTACCGCCGTATCAACAGGTGGCTCCGGTGAAGTGGGTGCAAGACTCCTTACAAGCTCCCGGCTGGCCTCAGGAAGCTGTGCCCGGGTGGAGCCAGAACTTTGGAACTTACGTGGGCGGCGTGAGCGCCCGGGGTCAGGTGGCGTTCCACAAGATGGGCAGCGAAAACCAGCAGCAGGTTTACCGGGACGCTCCGCGTGCTCCGGCGCAGGGCAGGGGACTGGAGTGGGAGCAGCACGCCATGCAGCAGGCCCAGCTGCAAGCGTATCAGCACAAAGGCGTGGAGCTGCAGGGCGCGGCCCACGTGCCGTCTCACAACGTGCAGGGCTCGATGCTGCAGCCCTTCCAGGCGACTTTCAACAAGCAGCAGTTCCCGCAGGGGTACTACTCGGTTTTCCCGGGCAATAAGGGAATGCAGGGCTACGGGGAGCAGCCTAAAACGCAACAGCAGCAGCAGCAGCAGCAGCAGCTGCTTCACCGCATGCAGCAGCAGCAGTTACAACAGCAGCAGTTGCAGAAACAGCACCAATTACAGCTGCAGCAGCAACTTCAACAACAGCAGCAGCAGCAGCAACAAATACAACAGCAACAAATGCAGCTGCAGCAACAATATCACCATCACCAACAACAACAACAACAACAGCAGCAGCTACACGAGCGACAACAACAAATACACAAAATGCAGCAGCAAGCACAAAACATCCCCCAGCCAGACCCACAACCTTTGAATTTCGTCACATATCAGCCGTCAGAACCCTGTCCACCCGAAACGGCGCCAATAGCCGAGTCGCCTAAGGAAGTCCAACCTGATCCGTACCCCTCGGAACCTTCCGACGTGACGCCGGCCGCCCCGAGACGCTCGCGACGCCTTTCTAGAGACGGGCAGTCCCCGTCTGCGCCGCCTCCAGCCAACGTGTGGCCGAAAGAAACTTCGCAAAATGGAGTATCTGTGGCGCAGGTTGCCAGAACGGGGGACGCCCCCGCCGCCACGGGGGGAGTCATACAGAGCACCCGGAGGAAAAGGAGAGCGTCCAAGGAGATCAACTTGGAGACGCTCGCCCAGAAGGCGTCGGAGATGCCCTCCATGCCTGAATCGCTGTCTGCTGGCAAAACTGAGGTTAAAAAAAAAAATACAATTTACTCTTACTCTTGCTTTATTTACACATTACAAAAACATCCAATAAAAATGTCTTTACAATAAAATGTTATATGCCCAACTGGTCTAAACATGGAATTCTGATTAATATAATGTTTGTGGAATATGAATGAAGCCGCAAAATCCCCCTGTTTGTATGCTACTCAGGGGTCGGCCATTTTGCCACTTGCTGTCAACTGAAAATGACATCACAGCTGCTTAGGACCAACGACCAATCACAGCTCAGCTAGTGAGTGTCACATGACCAGACTCTGAAAACAGATGAGCCATGATTAGTTGTTACCTGAGCAACTGTGAAATCATTTTCAGTGGACAGCAAGTGGCAAAATAACCGCCCTGTGACATGGGTAAAACAATTTTTTTTTTATATTTGACAAACAAATAGTTATCAGAATGCCATGTTTAGATTAGTAAAGACACTTACAACATATATTGTAAAGGATACTTTTAAGTTAAAAATCCATTATGACACCGTCTTGTTAATGCACAGCTTTTCAAATTGTAAGTTTGCCCGAAATGCAGTTATTGTGACAAAAGGCAAGCTGCACTTTTAAAGAGGAAGAACTCCCCATTTCACTGTAGAACTTCCTCCAGCTCTTTCAACATCACTTTCTTGGCTTTGTTTACTCTTGACTTTTGCAGTCTCCTGTCTACATGCATAAGAGGCTTCTCCAAGCACTCGTGGCGGAAAGCAGCTATGATAGTGGTCGTACAAAAACTAACCACATTATGTACAAAGGCGGTCTAATGATCCAAGAGCAAGAGCTCTATCACTATATTACTACATATGATAAATATTAGAGAGGTTCGATAGCACTTTTTCAGACTGATACCAGTACCATTACAGTACTCAATCACACCAAACTAGTACTTTCAGAAAAACAATGAAAGATCATTTCAAAGGAAGCGCTATATATCCCTATATCGCATTTTTTGTTAAAAATGCATGAAATTAATGGTAATTTTCTTTTCTTCTAATTTCTAGTTCCTCACCGTAAAATGATATCGGCCACCTTCGCGAGTACTGATACCTTAGTTGAAATAAGGCCGGGTATCACCCGGTTACTCGCCCACTCCTCATAAATATTTAACATTTTTAATTAAAATTATTGAGATGGAGTACAAATATTAAGTACATTTTACTTTTTACATTTTACCATAGTGTTTATTAAATATTGCGCACAAGCAGAGGTGCCAAATCCAGGTCCAGAAAGTAAAAACCCTGTCACATTTTGGCTTTAGCCCCAGGTGCTAGCTAGCTAGAGCTCCCATGGTGCTTGTTTACATGCTAGGGAGCTAGCTAGCAAGCATCAATGGCTAAAGCCAAACTGTGGCAGAGAGTTTTTACTTTCTGGACCTGGATTTGCCACCTCTGCGCACAAGTAATACACATAAAAATAAAAACAAAAAAAACTAACAGAGCCACCCTGAAAACTAATTAAAACTAACTACATTTTAAAAAAAGAAAAAAATCAAAACAAAATAAAAATTAGCTAAAATGAAAATACCAAAACTATAGTAACCCTGGTTGCAACTGAGCATTTATACAATGTGTTGCCATTGCTCGCAGAACACATGTTCGTATTTTCTCCCTCGCAGCTTCCCTAACTCACCGCAATAATAACTAACTGCGTTGACATGGACTGGATGCAGGTGTCCGATTTATGGGAGTGCAAGTCATTGTGCTGTTGCACACAAGTGTGCAGTGGCAACTGCATGTCTGCACACCTCCACATTCCTCAGGCTCTCGCTCAGTCATTGAGAACTTCAAGGGAGGGGCCGGACCGGGCCGGGCTGCCAAGCTGAACAGTTGCACTCCCTCGTTGCCTAGAACACCAAAATGCTTTCTCATTGCCAGGCGCAACCCGCAGTTGTTGTTCTAATCTTATCGAGGCACACCGGACGATGAAAAAAAAAAAAACAGTTGAAAAGCGTGTGTGGTTTTGCAACTATTTTCCATGAGTATATGACCCGCAGCCACTAGTTTTGCCACAATTAGAAATCTGAATCGCAAGTGGTGCAGTGTTGGAGTAACTGCGAATCAGAAATGTGATGTTTGTGGGTCGGGAAAAAAAATAGAGTCCAGTACGTGCATATGTAGTTCCTCAAAACGTTTCCTGATATGAACACAGTTTTTCCGCTGAAGCTAGTTCGTTATTTGTGTGAGGCTTAGTCGCCTGGTTTGCAGATTTTGTGATTTGTGTGGAAGGCCAAAGGCACACTTTTGAATCTGCCACAAAGCTGAAACGGAAGTATTCATTCCAGTCCTAAACTTGGCAGAACTTTATTACCGCAACCACAAATCTGAAAACTGTGAAATCCCTGGGGGGAAATTGAATTTGTAGATGTGCAGGAAAACGCGGAATTTATAGCTTTCTAGTATGTTGTTGGATTTTCAATTTAATACTTTTATTTGTCATCCGCCTTTCTTTTGATTAAAAAATTAGTAAGTAAATAATTAATGATTGACCAGACAAGCACGTAGCAGTTATTTAATAAAATGCTCAAGTTTTTATTTATTTATTATTTTTTGCATTTTTTTTTTTTTTTTAAATGTTCGATTGTATTACATGCATCAAAAACATCCATCAATTTTCTTAACCGCAAATTCCTCACATGGGTCACGGTCATCAAAAACAAATCCTCAAATTCATCAAATCGTCCAATTCAGTTTCAGTTGCATTATATATTTATATAGGAATTGACTTGTATGGGCTGATACTGGCCTTATTTTAAGGTATTGAATACTCGTGGAGGCTGCCGACACAAGCAACTGATACGACAAAAAAAAAAAACATTGCGTAAGTCCTCCTAGGCAGTAGTTGGCGCTATACTGCAGCAGTTTGACACGTTGGCTGTGTCAGAGGTTTTGTTAACATTTGTCATTGTGTAAAATAAAAATATATATATCAGAAGTACTTGAGGTATCAGTAGGAGGAGCTTATATTTGGACATTTTTTTACTTACTGAAAATATATTCCTCAGCATAATGATTTGCTATTAAAATAATGTTATTTAATATTACTATTTCACTATACAAAAAGAGTGTATAATTTGAACAAATGTTCTTTGTGTTTGGATTTTAAAACAAAAGTACATTTGGGAATAGATGGATTAAATTGAGTGACTGTCGTTTGTAAAACCTTTGCTTTTGTTCCGCCACAGGGAGACGGTCCTCGAGGCAAACACGCCAACATGGTCCCTTTAATCATGCCGGTGTCGGTGCCAGTGCACAGGACTCCAGTCGCCGGTCACGGCGCGTCGGCGCACGGACGAGCGGGTCAGGCCGAGCGGCCCTCGGCGACGTCCGACTGCAAACCGTCCGTCATCGTGGCTCGTCGCAGATCTCTCCGAAACTCGGTGACAGACAACTTTGAGCAGGTTGCTTCTTGGAGGGTGAAAGATTAGCTTAGCAGGATATAATGTCACAGGTTTCACATTCTTATTTGAATGGCTAACAACACTTTTTTTTTCAGTGAATAATTGTTTTTTTACTTTTCATTTTAAAAGTAGGTATTTACTGGTCTCACCTTCAGCTATCATATTTCATGCCATAGCAGATGGAAATGTGTGTTAATGAAATTTGAATCCTTGAAATCTGAACCAAACAATCAATACAAATAAATATTGACTCTTCCTGCAGTGCGCATGTTGGCCTCTTAGGGGCAGTGTGGTGCTATGGCATACACACAATGAGATGAGAAGAGTAGAAGAAATTTGGCTTGAGCTTTATTAATGTAACTTTTTATTTGCAAATTCTGATGCACCTTTGAATATTGTTATGCTAACGCTGTGTGTGGTTGTTTCTTTGTTTGTTTTAACAGTATTTGTGTGTGAATATCCATTATTTTGAGGGGTATGACTCCAGTTAGGTCGAAGCTAATGTCCCGTTAGTATGTCAGTCGGATTTTAATTTAGCATTAGCACTGGTGATGTTTTTAAAACTAAACATGTATTGTATTAATATACAATGCGTGAATCTTTTTCTTGTGTGCTTAGTTTTACAGTGTACTCCAACTGGAGTGTCTTTAAAAAGATTGAAGGACGCTAAGTGACGGCAAATTGTACATAACATCAAACGCTTTCTACGCTAGCAACAGGTTGCATTCAGGGTACTTTCATAGCATTGGGAACTCGCAAACACAGCACCGTTACGCATAGTTATTGTTTTTCCTCAATAATCACAGTACCTGTGATACCAAAGTATCGTTTTTTAGACCAGATCCTAACCACTTCTCTTTTCTTCCTCCTCAATCTAGGACGGAGAGAATGATCCCGGACTGGATGAGGATGGAAAAACCAAACAAAGGCGCAAACCCCGACCTGACCCTCTCATCATCCCTCCACCCAGACCTTCCACGTTGATCCCAGCGTCCGTTTACTCCAGCATCTCCGCCTACCAGAGCAACCTGCGCTCCCCCGTCCGGCTGCCGGACAACCCGCTCGCCTTGCCTCCCTACACGCCCCCGCCCATCCTCTCTCCTGTGCGAGAAGGCTCGGGACTCTACTTCTCCACTTTCCTCACCAATTTTGCCGCCAGCAACCAAATCCTCCCGCCGCTTGCGACGCCCAAGACGGCCACCAGAAGCCTCCTGCGCTCCAGTAAGTCCTCCTTCCAGTCTTGTATTTGAGTATTGATGTTCATCTTTAACGCCTATTTACTAGTATGTGCTTTGACCTCACTTGTACGACAATTCAGTAAAACGACTCTGGTGCACTAGTAATTTCGTTCCACTCATTTATGACATTTCTGTACACATTAAGTAATCGGCTACATGTTACTAGTGAGGCAGAACCATTTATAGGCATTTTGGTGCTACTAATAGGGTCCACATGTCCATTAGTGCCTAGTAGTGTTGTAGTACAGCACAGTAGTTTTGTAGTAAATTTTAATTGCATAACAGAAGGTAAAAAGTGTCAAAATAGTGGAAATAAAAGCTGTATTTTTATTATTATTATTATTTTTTTAATAAATAACAAACATTATTATTATTATTATTATTATTATTATTATTACTAATGTGCCCTAGTGAGCTGAATTGGACAAAGAGCATAAAGTGTTGGCTACACTATTATCTCAAATCATCTTCCCCCGTTGAACTGAATGAACTTAAATGTCAGTAGTTCACCCCCCCGCCCCCTTAAAGAAACGGATTGAAATATGTTTTTAACAAGAAAAATAGCAGACTATTGTAACTTACAAAAACGCACAGTTGTGTTATAATGAAAATAGAATTTGAAGAAATTAAACAGATTTTCAGCTTTACTTTAGCTGACATTGTGGCGTAATATTAGTCATTCTTTGCAGAGGATAAAGAACATATGTCTGCGAGAATTATTTTGACCGTCTACTTGCAGTGAAATATTGATTATAACAGGGACACAAATTATTATAACTATTTGTTAGCCTGTCTGTAGTGTTTCCTGTTACTTGTTAGCATTCGGCTAGCAGCAAAGTTATACAGTACACAATTAATTCTCTTTGTCTTGATTTTTAGTTTTGACAGCCAATTTCAACTGGGAGTGACATTAAACAGCTTAAAGCCACTTTGGGTTCATTTGTATAAAAAAAAAAGAAAAAGGTAAAATGGCCAAATTATTGAGTCACTTGTATCTCAAGGCAACACCTCACTAGTACATGGGCCTTAAGCTGGATATCAAATAAACCCTTCAACGTCCCTTCACCACATATTTGATTTTGTTTTGTTTTTTTGTTCCAGCAAGTTCAGACATCACACCGCCGGTTCTGCCCTTGATCACCGACGCCACGCCCGTTAGCCTCGAGCCGTAAGCTGCATTTTCACCAGCGAAACCTTGAGGACCCCGGCGCCAGCTTCTCACCCACCACTTCCGTTTTTTGTGCAGGCGCATCAACATCGGGCAGCAGCACCAAGCGGAAATTCCTGACTTGCGACACCAGTCTTTGGCTCACTTGGACCCGCACAAGGCCGACCTGGTTTGGCTTCCTTTGCATGACGGCCAGCTTAAACACACAGAAACGGATAGTGGTTAGTTGCCTTGCCTTCATCCAAATTTTTATTTAATTTAATTTTTATTTTTTTACTTGTACTGGATCACCATCTGCCCACTCACTAATCCTCCTCCTCACGTTGTCTTTTCTAGTGGAGAATCTGATGAGCATGGCTTGTTCCAGTGTGCTCAGCGGAGGAGGAACCAACCAGGAGCTGGCGTTGCATTGTTTACACGAAAGTGGAGGAGATTTCATCGTGAGTACATTATTGCTGCAGCGAGTTATCAGTTGTATCTATGATGCGCTCCTGATTATTAGAACAGCACAAATGGTCAGGAAAAATTATGAAAATTCAGACACAGTATATTGCATGATACACGCGACTGAAAATGTTGCAAAATCTGTCTTAAATTATATTTATTTTAATTCAAGTCTTTGCGGAGAATATTTGTTAAATATGTGCATTTCAATAAATTATTATTATCATATTATTTTACATTATAAATTATGGTAGATTTTTTTTCTTTTCTAGCACAATAAAAAAAAAGGGAAACTCGTACAGATTCATTAAATGCAGGAAAATACTTTTCTATATATATAAAAAAAAAAATCATTTGATGTTTATTTAAATATTTTGAGATGGTAAAGGTGGGATTTTATTAGCTGTAGGCTATGATAAAAAAATGAGAATAAAAGAAAACATGAAGTATTTGGCTCAATACAAGCAACTTTTCATGGTATTCTAATGTATTGAGTAGTGATGGGCGAGTACCGATACCACATATTGGGCCGATGCAAAACCTTATATCAAGGTATCGAAGATGCCATTTTTAGCTTATGTTTTTACCAAATACTATTACAAACATGCACGTTACTTTCTCTCAGGATCAATTAGTGGGCTGCAGTACGGTCACCTAAAACCATGCATATCTACTTAACATACAAATATCTTTATTATGTATATATAGATATATTTTTATTTGATTTTCTGTATTTTTTAATTTTATTTTTTTAATAGGAGACCCTCAGACGCTTATTGCATCAGGAGCCAATCTTTCCCAAAGGCCATCACCTGGCAGGTTATCACTACTCAGGTAAGGTCAATTTTACACAAGTTGACAATCAATTCATCTTATATGTATCATTAATTCATGGAAGGCGAACCAGACGACAGTATTCTGATACATTGTAATGATGCAACAGCAATCGAAATCCATATGTGATGATTCTAAAACACAAGCCCGATGTTGCAAGCTTTTTAGTTTCACTTCAACTTGGGCAACATTTAACCACGCCCATAACTGCCAAAATAAGGCTGGGAATCAGAAGTTGGAAGTAGCAAACATCTTTTGTACCTTCGCCACTTGGTTTCCTTGCAGGCTCTGACCGGTGGAGCGCAGAAGAGAAGCATTACTTCAACAAAGGCATCTCTGCCTACATTAAGGACTTCATCTTGGTGCAGAAACTGGTAAGGTTACGCCTCAAGATGCCATTTTTTTTTTTCTCGCCGATGGTTGAATTGGATGTCGGTTTCCATTCCAGGTGCAGACCAAGACAGTGGCTCAATGCGTCGAGTTCTACTACACGTACAAAAAGCAGGTGAAAATCGCCCGCAGTGGGATTTTAACCTACGGCCCTTCAAACTCACCTTTGGATAAACACACAGAAGCCGTGGTGGACGTTAAGGTAGAAACTGCTCTGGATTTTAAAATCTTTGCTCAAATGTATACTGTGCACACAGGTGTTCAAAATACTCGCATGTTAGGGTTCACTGAAGACTTAAATTGGCCGTAGATGTGAATGTGTGTGTGTTAATGGTTGTTTGTCTTTATTTAGAAAATCTAGAAGCTTGGGCCCTAATAAACATCGCTCACTTCATTTGAGTAAATTAGGGCCATCATTTGAGGAAATAAATGTTTGTATTTCAATTTTTTTTTCTCCAAAGGGAATGTTGTCAATTTTGCAAAGAACAAAAAAATGTGGATTACAAAATTGATAACTTAAAAAAAAAAAATCACTCAATCAAAAAATAGTTTGTATTTTCTTTTTCTTTTTTTCAATGGAAATGCTATCAATTTTGCAAACCCCAAAAAATAATCATGTGGATTACAAAATTAATACAAAAAAAAAAATCACGTCACATGATTAGCATGGCAACTTGTTGCTAGGCTAAAGTAAAACATGGCAATATTGGGAAGAAAGAAAATCAGCGCCATCTAGTGGTGTGCTACCTGTAATACACAGTATCCACTGGTCAAAACATTTTTTTGTAACTTATCGATTATGCTGTCTTAATGTTTTGGATACAGATGAAGAACAAAAGACAAGTTGCAGACTCACAAAAGAAAGCAAACAAATACATAAGAACAAAACCTTGCCAATTGTGAGAAAAATACCATGCAAGGATATTTACAAATAGTGAATTTCATTGGCTAAATAAGCCATTTCACCTTTTTAGAGGCATATGGAATAAGTCATTTGTTCCAGAACATGTATGTAGATGTGCTTACTGTACTTTACTGTAATGCCCTGGCACGACTCAAATTCCCAGCGAATTCCCTTAATTTGCATAAACTTGCATAATTCCCCATGCAAAGCTTCAAATATGGAAAACATTTCAGAAATTGTCCATCCTAATGTGTAATATGAATAGCCTGTGGTCTGAGAATGAGACATGGGCCAAAGTTGTTAACCTACTTTGTGATTCCTTAGAGTTCTCAACAGTCTAATTCAAGCCAAATACACACGGAAGACAAGAAGGAGCTTCCTTTTCAGCAGGAGGGCAATCAACAAGCCATGGTGGCTCACTCACTGCAGGCTCATGACTATGTGAGTGTTGGGATAAAACCCAAATGTTTTGATACAGGTCAGGGGGCGACCATTTTGTCACTTCCTGTTGAATCAGAATACCATGTTTAGACTAGTGGGGGCACATACAACATATAACTGTAAAGAAAATGTATGCTTCTGTACAATGACAACATTGTGTTCTCCAGGCGGGCACTGTGCCGGTGGCTAAAGAGGCGGAGAACGTTGTCAAGGATGCTGCCCACACATCAGCGCCGCACAGGCCTCGAAGCGAAGCGGCGGCAAAGAAGACCAAAGTGCCAGTGAAGCCCGCGCAAGATCCCGACGCAGTATTTCCATGCAAGAAATGTGGCAGGTACGACCAAAGTTGTCGCGGAAAGTCCTTTTCATTAGATTTTTGTGTTGACTTTATGTAGCAAAAATTCGCTATTTTGAAAAAAAAAAAAAAATCTCCAAGGTGAAAAATGCTGTTTATTCAAACAAATATTAACTCATTCACTGCCATTGACGGCTATAGACGTCAAAAATGTATTTTAACTATTTCTATTAGTTTAAAAAATGTTTTGACTTTTGTTAATTTCTTTTTTTTTAAAAAAAGAAGACAGATTATTAAAAATTAGAGGCATCAGCCAATTACAATTTTTTTATTGTAATTAATTGCATGACACCAGTTGTTTTTTTGTAAAAAGAAAAGTTAAAAAAAATTCAAATTAGGGGCGTCAGGCGATTAAAATTAGTAATCGTAATTAATCGCATGACTTTACTAGTTAACTCACGATTAATCACACATTTGATATCAGTTCTAAATGTACAATAAAACTAAATTTCTTGGTTTTTATACTCTTGTTAACAAAAGTGGGCAAAAAACTAATAGAAATAGCTCAAATGAATTTTTGACGTCTATAGCCGTCAATGGCAGTGAATGAGTTAAAAAAAATAATCATTGAAAGAAAAATTTATTTTAACACACCGTGATACGCGCTGCTTTTTAAAATGTATGTATTAAAACTGTACCCTGTCCTGACCATTGTTAATGTGCGCATCAGGGTGTTTCACAAAGTCAAGAGCCGCAGCGCCCACATGAAGAGCCACGCCGAGCAAGAGAAGAAAGCCGCCGCTCTGCGCCAGAGGGCGGCGGAAGAGCAGGCGGCCGCCGCCGCCGCCCAAGCCCGCAAGGAGGCCTTGTTAGCCATAGCGGCGGCGGCGTCCCACCAAGGCGGGAACGGATCGGAGAACCAGGGGGAGCCGAGCAGCCAGGAGGACTCGTCGGAGGGGGAGGAGGACGACAACGACGAGGATTGGCACTGAGGCGGAAATTTGCGGCGATACAGATTCAAAGGGTCGGACAAAAAAATGATCAATAAGAGTGGAATAAGCACAAGAGAAATTTTTCAAGTCTTCCTGTGGAGCTCTTGCACTCCTCTCCTGGCTGATAAAAGACGTTCGTATTCATCGACCAGGCCGGCACTCCATATTTTCACACATTTGTATCTTTTAAAATATTACAAATGAATTTATTTTTGTCTAAATGCACTTCTACAGTACGCTTTTGCCAATGTTGCCTTTTTACAGTACTGTAAATCCTTTATTTAATTTTTTCGTCCCAAACTCGGCATTTGCAGTATAGGGACTTTCCCTGGGTTGTTTGGTATTCATGATCAGGTTGTCTGTAATTTACACAGAACAAAAAATATGTTTATGGTTCCTTTTAATTTAAAGGAGCCCATGGCTCGTTTTCAAAACGATTTTGCAGAGTTTGAAAATGCTGCGTTGAATGTTGCTGATTCTATTTTAAGTTTGGTTGTACACTTTTTTACAACTAAATAACCTTTAAAAGTAATATGTAAAAAAAACAAAAACAAAAAAATATATATAAAGTTTGCCGTATTTATGCAATTTTTCATCAATTTTGGTAATATAAAAAAAAGTGTATCCTATCAGATGCAATATAACTTGTGAATTGAAAATAAAAAACAAGAAGTGTTGAACAATCAATGTGTTAGTGTTTTATTAGTAATTGTCAGTGGTGGGCAAATTTGTGCATTTAATTTTTAAAATGGACAAGTTGGCCAGATCATTTGAGGTTAGAAAATGGAAATATTCATAAAATAGCTTATTCTAACAATAAATACAATTGTTTTTTATCTTTTAGATTTGTGACCATAAGATATAAACCAAAACAAACAAAAAAATGTTGTCTATATATTTTATTTATTTCATTAAGAGCTGTCAAAATGAATGTAATGTTTCCTAAATTGGATTTTATTTTCGTATTGTATAATCTGGTTTTAGGAACATCACATTATTCATTTATGAATGCAATAAAAAAATGGGTACGCCTGATATTTAATTAAAGATACAAAACAATGTCTGTTTTTATTTTGTTGTAATTTCATGATACGTCAACACCTTTAAGTACAATATTTTTTTTAGGATGCTTGCATCAACTGTATTTAAATAAAAATAAAAAATTGCATTAAAATGTAGCATTTAGCATTTTTTTTTAGCATGAACTCTTAATTAAAGAAAAACTAATTAAATGCGTTTTTAAAATCAACATTTAAAAATACATATTTTAAAAAAAGTCAAAATAAAAATCAACACCTCACATAATTCATAGTACTCATAGTTGTGACTATTCTCTCTGGATAAATTTAATCTGCACATTTATTATGAATGACAGTCAAACTGCATTTCACCTTCTGGCCACTAGATGTCAGCAAATGACGTTATTCTTTAGCGGTAGCGCTAAATGGAAGGGTCGTCAAAATTACACCAGTTGCTATAGCGTGTCCACTTGGGGGCGCTGTCTACCATTTCATCCACTTTCCGCACTCATCCTTAAGGCCATGACAGTCGTTAAAAAGCATGCCAAGTAAAGCATAACCTGCCGCCTTGGGGAGATGAGATCCATTTAAGGCTTGTGGGTCAGAGAGGATCAAGTGGTCCTCTTCCTGTCTCCGACTCATCACTGACAAGTTGGACCCTGACATTTGCATCCGTATTTTTGCAGTGTTAGTTTCTATAATGGGTTCACATGCCAAATGCAGCAACCACGCGTCCTTGATGGGGGTCCCAATCACTCCTTGTAATGACTTTGGAAGCCATATAAGTGACAAAGCACTAAAGCTCAATGTCATCCGCGCCTCTCGACTCTCCCCCTGCTTGACCCCTTGACCCGGCGACACCTATCGCTTGATTGCTTATCGGTCCATCATGTCGACGGCGTGCATTTTAAGAGACAGACGCCATCCTCATTTGCCGGCTAACTTAATGGAATTAAACCCTCCGCACCCCGCCTCTCCTGTCAGAGTTTTAGCCGCGGTCAGCAGCGTTCCTCTCGCAGGCTTGATCAAATAGCCCGTCTTCGATTGCATCCGTCTCTGAGCTGACTGATGCTGACACGTTTTCGAAGATTTGCCTCTCTCTTCGACGTTTAAAGGAGACATTATGCTTTTTAAAAAAAAAATCCAATACAGTTACAGTTTATTGTATCACTCTGGGCCGCAATATGAGAAAAAGTTACTCGCAACGAGTCCCGTTAGAAATGACTTGCTGCATGCTAAGTGCTTTCGATTGGGTACTTATTTCCTGACACTTCACATGGAAGACCGGACTTTTTGGCCAGCAGGGTTTCACAGGGAGGATGACAGGGAGGATGCTGGGTAATTATTGTGTTGCTAAAAAAGTTCACTGTATAAGGATGAGGATAAATTGTAAACTCTTGGCTAAGCCACCTGCACAGTAAATTTTGTAGAGTTTACTTTTACTTTTTTTTTTAGTTTTACTTTTTACTCTAAAAAGAGAGATTTGGTCCCACTCTAAAAAAGAGTAAAATTTACACTTGGAAGAGAGTAAATTAGTTAGTAAGTACTTTGTCTGTACGAGGGAATGTTTTTGGTCTCTTTTTGGATAGTAGCTAACTGTAGGAGTGGCATAGCTCAGGTGGTAGAGTTGAAGGTTGTCAGTTTTTTTTTTAAACAAATTAAATGTACTCACAAAATTTCCTTCTAAAATTGAAATAGAATTTCTGAGTCAAAAAAACTAACAAACTAGGTTTTAGTCATGGGATAGGCCCATTCTCTCGCACACAGTACAAATACTTTGAGTAAAATTATAGTAATAACATTTTACTCTCTTCCGAGTGTAAATTTTACTCTGTTTAGAGAAAAAAAATGCACCGTACTCTACAAAATTGACTGTGTGTGAACGTATTTCGTCATTGCCCTCCTGTGTGTTTGTTTACTAATGTTCATGGGTCAATTTGACCCGTTCTTAAGTTTAATCATCAAAAAATACCACATAATGCAATGTCATATTTTTGATATTTAAAAACGAAACAAAATGGCTCAGGTGCATGTCTCCCAAACTTGTGGATTTATTCCACAAACTTTGAGTAATTATTTTTTTTTAAGCTGCTAGAATGTACTCAAAACTCTCTTTGTAGAATTTACTTAGAATTTCTAAAAAAAAAAATACTATTTTTTTGTGAAGTGAATATTATTATTATTTTTTTACATTGATAGCATGACTTTTCAATTATTCTAACCCCCCCCCAAAAAAAACCAAATTTATCCTGGTTTTCTAGTTGCTATCAGCCTATCATGGGGAGGTGGGGGGGATGTAGTGCTTCGGATGCCACAACACTTTACGCCAGCTTTTCCTTTCTTTCTTTTTTTTTCTCACCGAAAGTGGAATTTGAACCGATTCCTTTGCTCTTCTATTGACTCTCATTGAAAAAGCATGTCCATGTATCTTAAATCCATTCAAACTTAGAAGCTCAACTTTCCTCACTCAACTTTTGATAAGCAATTGACAGTATTTTTGCATATGCTGGCATAAAACTAATACAAACATCAATTTCAGAAATAACAACACATCGCTCGCCTCGTAACTAGCGTCGATTTCTTTGTTTTCATTTTTGCGTGTGCCCTAAATGAAGACGGTGTCACATAAATCCTCTTCAGTTGGTGTGTTTTTCCATCACTCGCATCATTTTGCGCTGATGTGCGGGAACCTTAATGAGAATTATTGTCTCCCAGAGAGCATGCAGAAAGCTGTTAGTTCCGTTTGCCGGCAACAATTTATGCCCCGCGTGTTATTAGACAAGGCATTTGACTCACGCCAAAGTGCTTCCTTGCTTTACATGTTCGCATAAATACGCTCAGATGACACCATTAGCGTTCAGTTATGTAAACATTCCTTCCATTATGGACAGAACTACTTTTGGATTTGGACCTAGACTTTTAAATTGGAAAGAGTGCATAAGAGTGGTCCAAATAAACACAGCATTCTGATAATATTGCATTTGTATCCATCTCAGGGGGCGGCCATTTTGTCACTTGCTGTCGACTGAAAATGACATCACGGTTGCTCAGGGCTCAGGTAACGACCAATCACGGCTCACCTGTGCGCAGAATCGTGATTGGTTGATTCCTGAGCCATGAACAACTGATGTCATTTTCAGTCGACAGCAAGTGACAAAATGGCCGCCACCTGAGACGGGTGGATTTGGCTGCTCAACTCATTCCGCATACAGAATATTAGTGGGGCTGCATCACAAGGTCATCTCATTGGCTAATCACAGTCATCCTTCGAGGGGGCATGACCAGCAATGTGGTGGCCAATTAGTCGCTGAATAATGTCTTTGGCTCTTGGTTTCACAGCGGCTTTTTTTAAAAAAAGCAAATCAACGCTCTGTCTAACTCATACTTGGCAATGTGGAGCCTCTCATGGGTGAAGCGACCTTGAGGGAGAAAGGAGAGTGTTGGCGGTGTCCTTACTTTGCTACACTTATTAGCTTTAATCACTTTCACATTGTGATTTTTAGTGTGTTGTCATAGCGCCAATATTAGCACAGCAGGGTGCTAACTTTTCAAGAGAATCTAAGGAAATCCTTTTAAAAGTTTGGTTTTCTTTACAGAGCTTCTCATATGCAAGGGCAAGCGGCCGTAACACCAACATCGTCCATTAAGTTAATGATTGATGATTCCCATCAAGCCTGTATTGATTGTTGAAATTTCCTTGGATTAGGCACAGTGAAGACAAATGTCCACTAGGGTGAAACTGCAGAGTGGAGCAAGATGAAAACCATGACGCGGAAACTCATAACATAGATTGTGCTGCACGGAAGACATTTATGAATCCAATAAAGTCATAGATTGTCATTGATTTTTAATTACGGCCATTTATTGATGTTCCCAAAGGCTGAGTGGACGCAATTGCATGCTTGATGACGTCATACATGCTGAGCTAAAAAAGAAAAAAAAAAAGGACATTCTGCTGTTTCTAGGCGCAGCAATGATGGATTTTTAGAGATGTAGTCAAGTACTTTAGTATATTATTTTTGATGCCCCCCCCCCCCTCCCCCCAAAAAAAATGTTTTAAACAGGACAGGCATTTTTTGAAAGTAACTTCTCAACTTTTGTAGCTGCTATACAAGGATAACATTAAGTTGGACAATAAAAGTATATGAATCCAAAATGCAAGAAAGCTACTCACCCTTCTGAATTTTATTTCATGTTTTCCCCGTGTTTCTGTGTTCTGAGTTTCCCTGTGCTTCTTGTTTTATGTCTACTGTTGCTCGTTAGGTTTCCACCTGTTCTTGTAAGCCCCGCCCCTTGTTCTATTCTATTCTATTCTATTCTGTTGTGTTGTGTTGTGTTGTGTTCTGTTCTCTTTTATTACTTATATTTAAGAAAATGGATGGATGGATATTTATTTAATACATTAAAGTGTTAGTCTGTTCTACACTTCTCACCAGTAGGTGGCAGAAATGCACCATTGTGTTGTTTGCCAACTGTCAAAATTTCACAAGAAGAAGGAGAAGTAGTAGTAGAAGAAGAAGAAGAAGAAGAAGAAGAAGGGCAGCTTGTTTCGTGATTTATTATTTGTTTATTTTTATAGTATATTATATATATTATATTATATTATATTTTTATATTTATTTTTTCACATGCCTTGTTTATGTTTTCAAAATAAATACTTTTTGTGACTTCTGCACCCTGTTTTCCTGCACTTTGGTCTTCCACACTCCACAGCGCCAACCATGAACCCTGACAATATCATAGGCTCAAAGTAGGTAGTTATTCATTTATTTGAATGATAATGTGAACAATAAACAAAGAAGCTTCAATGCCACTCCTAGTTGAGGTTAACTGTCAAATTAAAAACAAACATACAAACATTGAAATACACATTTTTATTACTCAGGGCTCTTAGACGAGCAAGTTTATCCCGTGACCGAACCACTACGGCTCATCCATCCTCCCTTCTTCAGGACTCATTAGCAGGATTCAACGCCTGCCCCGCCTGCTCTCTTTTACTGCCTCCATTAAATTCCTGCTCTCGCTGTTGTGGCTCTCCATGGATAGCGAGCGTTCCATCATGGCGGCTAAGAGCCGCCGCCGCCGCCGCAGCAGCAGGATCAGCTATGAACTGGACGTTTTTCAGCCCCGGCAACTTTTTCATGGTCACTTGGGGCCTGTCCAGCATCGCTCAGCTCGTCTGTCAAACACAAAAGCCATTACACAAATCCACTTCCAGCGGCGTGGGTTGGTGATTAACAGAAGGAGAGACACTGTAGAACCATTTTTCGCCCCAAGTTTATCTAATAAAATGTCATGTGTACTGGACATCACAGATTGCTGTTAATTTGTCTGGTGTAAAGTGAAACAGGAGGCCACACACACGGCAGGCTGTATCATGTGGTTCTGCTGGTTTGCTTGACTGATGACTCTAATGTAGAATGGCACTGAGGCTAATTGAAATGCGGCAGGATTCCCATGTCATTAATGGGATAAGCCACTCCTCTGAGTCCAAGGCAAGGTGAAGATACATTTTCCTCCCTTTTTTTTCTTTTTCTGGAGAGCTCAGTATTGTTCATTCGGTAATTTTACCGATTTGACTCTTTCTTTTTAAATTATTATTATTATTTTTTTAAGTGATTTAAAAAATATATTTATTTATTTATTTTTTTTAAATTTTTTATTTTGTATGTGGGTGAGAATGTGTATGTGCGTGTGAGTGTGTATTCATTAGTTCACCTAAAACCTTTACATTTTCCTCCTGATGACTCGGTCTCCTCGACTGTGGACTATTCTAAATATATGACTTTTATTTAACGCTCACAGCCAGCAGTGATGTGATCTATGTCACAGTTTTCAGACCAATCTATGTTCTTCATACTCCATTTCCCACATGTACGCCACCCGCAGGTTATAAATCCGGAAAGGTTTGGACTTGGCCGGTGGCATGTTTTATATGAAGAATGCAGCACTTGCCTGACATGTCTTTCCGTCACTTTTATGAGTTCACCTGTTGCTAGGCAGAATTGGTTAGAGCTGGATCTGTGAAGCAGTTTTGTCAATCAGTGACCTCAATGACGAATAATGATTTTGTGGTGCAATTTTATTTAATAAAAAAATCGCAATATAACAAATGAACAATTGTTTTCTTTCTTTTTGTTTTTGAAGGATCAACAGTTTTAATTTCTTGAATTCACATAACTTGCAGCAAAATGTATTTCCTTCTCTAGAAGCAATTGAGCTATATTTTGATGATTAAAAAAAAAAGATCTGTTCTAATGTAATTTGAGAACATATTTTGAGCAAAAATTTAAAACTCAGGACTCTGTTGTAAAAACAAATAAATATTATGTACTATCTAATAAAAAAACACTTAATTCCTGTGTTAACTCATGCTAGCCGTATCACTCTTAGGTTAGCTTAGCAATTAGCATGGCTTCTCAGTCTTTTCTCACCATCCTTTCACGAGAATGATACTTGTCAGAAATGTACGGTAGCTTATTCGCCGCCACGGAGGCGAAAAATTACTGACAGAGGAGCGACGCATTATGTTTAGGCGCACTAGTAGCCAGTTGAAGTTTGTTGCTAGCTAGCTGGTGCGCCATAAGTAGCACCGAGCTTCCCTTTCGACCTTCGTGAACCCAGCGAAGCTTTTTGGGACAATGACGGCAGATTTGCTATTCAATGTGTTTTGATAAAGATAAAGATAAAGATAAATATTGAAAAGCCAGATGTCATCATGATCGAGAGTTAGATTCACAACAAAAACACTAAGAGATTAAAATAGATTTGGGCAGGACTCCACATCTGTCGTAAGATAATTCCCAAGGCGAGACGGATGTTTTCGCTTGGAAAAAAACTGTTCTTACTGCGCATCGTTGATGAGTCATGGAAGCCTATAAATATGTCTCCCTTAAAACAACACTAACAGAAATATCTGTCAGACTTCAGCCTGAGAAACATCAAGTGCCTGCAAATCAGTCCAGCAGCAAATACAGTGTTGACACTGATCCCACATGAAGAAAAGTCTTAAATAAAAGTTATTGATTTTTTTGTGTGTGTGTGTGTGTTGCGCGTTTGTGAAATGGAGCACAACTTAGCTGACAGAAATTCAATTGTTCCGTCACACCTTTCATCCTGCTGCTTTCAAGGAGTTTACAGAAGTATGGCCGCGTCACTCGCGCCTTAATGTAATAAAGCCCGCCGTTTCGGTCAACAAAATAAAAAGCCCCGGAGGCGTGAAGTTGTAGTGTAGGATAGAAATGCGGCTCATTAAAAAGCAATGCTGACATTTGTGCTGACACAGCGACTTTGACCTTTTACGGGTAATTTACATTTATCCTCAACCATCGCACCAAATTTAATGATGCTTATATGTCCCAGATAGACCAGAAAGACCCACATAATTTTATGTGTTTAACATTAATATTTTAGTATGAATATTTATTTATTTATTTATTTATCCAACCAGAGGGATACAGCCTGGATTGGTCTCCAGCTAATTGCAGTGCACATATAGACAAACAACCATCACATCCACACATATCTAACAATATGCTTTTGGCAGTATGTAAAACTCACTTGAAACTGCGTTTAAAAATCTATACATTTGTATTTTTTGGGAGATTTTTTTAAAAAAAAAATCCATCCTGTAATGAAATATGAAAACTTCCTCTGAGATAATTAACGGTAAAATGAATGTTTCCTTATGTAAGTATTTCTCACTTATATCTTTTTTCTCTCAACGTCGTCACATTATTTTACATTAATGTTGACTAATGTAGAGAATAACTCAAACGGGACGAGCAATGTCCAACGGTTAATTTAACAATTCAGTTTATTATAATTTGACATATCTTTAATGGAAAAGGGAGTACAGGCATCACATTATTGTAAATGTTTCATTTTTATTTATATAGTTATTAATTATTTTCATGGGACAGCACTGAAGAAATAACACGGTAGTCAGTGTACAGTTAACATAACAGCATAAGGTCACTTTCTCCTCAAAATACCTCTGGCAACAAAAGTGAGTACACCCTAAGGTGAAACAGTCCAAATTGGGCCCAATTTTCATTTTCCACTCAAATTGTGAGTGGTGTTTTCTAAAGTATTACGTTTTTTTTTTAAATACATGTGCAACTAAGTAAAGTAAAAAAAATATTTTTTTTAGCACAATCTCTTGGCTTTATTTTCCTTTGTTTTGCTTGTGCACTGTACACGCTCGTCTATAAAGTCTAACAATCGAGCCACCATTTGCAGGGCAAATGGCACAACATATGTTCCATAAGCGTGTGATGTCGTTTCCTTAAGTGAGTTTACATATTTGGCTGCTCCAGTGTAATCGGCGAAGAACGTAACACTATCACTATCATTACATGCTGTTGCTGCATCATCATCTTTGTCTTTGTCTACTTGCATGGATTTCACGTGTCGTCGCTGTGACCTCCATGCCCGCAAACATCCACTCACAATAACACATTTGTTCAGGGCAAAGTAAGAATCAATTTTTGCTGAATTCCAAGCATTTACATGAGCTTTTTCTTTTTTTTGTGTGTGTGTCTCAATGTGTGGTCTGTGGAATGCAATTTTACAAAAATAATCAATTCATATTTTGAAGTGAAGTCATTATTTTCAAGTATTTTTTTTCCCACCACAAACCGCACTATTCGCCCATTATGATGGCAAGAGAGTCTATAAATGTATGAATGAGTAAAGGCCAATTGTAAATTTTTTACGTTTTCTGCTATCGCATTATCATTCCACTGTTAAAGTGGTAGGCTATCATTTTGGATAAATATTCCGAATGCTAGGCTGATGGGAAAAAGTAACACAAATTTGGTCAAATAGAGAACCCAGCACTGGGTCCAAAAGGATCTGAGCCAATGCTGGGTTATTTACAGTCCCAGAGCGTTGGGTTAAGTTTTTTTTTTTTTTGAGTACTGATGAAAGTAGTTACATTTTTTATTCACCACATTTTTTACACTCTAAAAGCAGTTGGGTCAAAAAAAAAATTGAGTAGAAATCGAACCTGACCAAATTTTTGGGGGGTTATGTTTGATCAAATAACCCACAAAACAATCCTTACCAACTACATCAACAACCCGATTTCGGTAGTAACCTATAACCTAACCCCGCTAATCTTGTGTAAAAGTAACTCAATCAAGTGTACCCAGCTAAATTGTTAGCAACATGCTAACAAATGAGTAGTGAGCATGTTGGATAATAACTCAGGATCACATCCGATAATCTGACTTTATCGATAATCTGACTTTTAGCTCAAATTTGGCCAGATTATCGGTACATAAACAGCTACTTTATTCAGTTTAAGGAACATAATCTGCTTTGTTCAATTAAAAACAACAACAAAATGAACTCATTTATTAATGTAAGTAAGATTGGTAGAACAGCAGTTTATCCAAGCAGCATAATAACCTGAAGGGAAAGCTAATCAATAACTCTGTCAGGTAGCATCACTTTCACTTCATTTGAAGTTTACCTCATCTCAAAAGAAAGTAACCACCATGAATGAATTTAAATCCAGTTATTGCAAGGAGTCTGTTGTTCAACATAACGTATGGCCCATGCATGCCCCCCCCCCCAATTAAAAAACAGCTGTCCAAACAGAAATATCACTTTGCAGTAAATGCATTTTAATGTTCTTCCATGCAATAATGTATTAACTCATTCACTGCCATTGACGGCTATAGACGTCAAAAATTCATTTGAACTATTTCTATTAGTTTACAATTTTTTCCCCACTTTTGTTAACAAGAGTATGAATACCTAGATTTTTTTTTATTGTACATTTAGAACCGATATAAAATTTGTGATTAATCGTGAGTTAACTAGTAAAGTCATGTGATTAATTACAATAATAAAAAAATAATTTTAAATTTTTTTAATAATCTTTTTTTTTCTTTTTTTAAATAGTCAGGCGATTAAAATTTTCAATTGTAATTGATCACATGACTTCAATAATTAACTCACGATTAATCACACATTTGATATCTGTTCTAAATGTACAATTTTTTTTTTTTTTTAAAGTTTTCATACTCTTATTAACAAAAGTGTAAAAAGTGTAAAATTAATAGAAATAGTTCAAATGACGTCTATAGTGAGTTAATGACCCATGATTAAGACAGTGTTGTCCTTTCTAGACTTTTGGCGCTCTCCAAATTCTGAAGTCGGGACTCTGAGCGAGTGGACAAATCAATAAGAGATCACTCAGAAAGAAAAAAAAAAAAACACGAACATTAGGAGCCTGCCGCATGCATCATTGCAGTTTTCTCAAGCAGAAAATGGGCTTTCAGGCCTTGGAGCAAGGTTCAGGTGATTCCCTAGTGGGTGGGAGGGTTTGTATGTTTTAGTGCTGCTGCTTTTGCTCCCCAGTAGAAAAAAAGAAACAGTTGCTGGGAATATGTTGATACACTGGCTTATATTTTATTTTGTTCTGTGACCAAGCTTGAACTCATAATACTCATATTTGAAATCAGTGTGACCAATAGAAATAAATTGATATGCCATTATTCCATTCAAAAAATAAAAAATAAAAAACACCATCGTTTTTCTGGTCACGTGATTTTTACAAAGACAAAATAACTGTTTTTTAATATGTAAATATAAAAACTAGGGGTGTCATGTTTTTATCGTTCCTCATGTTCCAAATGTACAATATTTTTTTTCCCAAAGTTTTCATACTCTTGTTAATATAAAAGGGGCATAAATGCATAGAAATATGGCTGCATCTTTTACAGTAATTTCATAATAATTCATAAAATTGAGTTAAAATTAAAAAGACTCTACTGTAAAAAAACGAGTGTGATATTGATTTGTGTTGAGGTAATTTTTTTTGCCACTAGACGGCATAATTGCATTTGTAAGACATTAGTGTCAGCATTAGTGCATTTTTCCTTTCATATTAAGAGCTATCTAATCTTTAACATGAAGTGAAATTATGCACATTTTTAAAATGGCAAAATACAACATGACCTCAGTCACAAAATATATGTATTATTATTAAATTTATTAATGCAAAATTTTGACGTGGACGTGTCTGCTGCGTTGCGACTGGAATTCTTCCAGTGCAGGCTTTCCAAGTAAGGGGGCGGTCATTAATCACACGTTGAAAAACATTTGTGGCGTAAAAAAAAATAAAAAATAAAAAAAAAATAAAATAATAATAATAATAATAATAATAATAATAATAATAATAATAATAATAATAATAATAATATATATATAATAATAATAATAAAAAATAACTTTTTTTTAACTCACTAATTTTGACACCCCTAATAAAAACATAACAAAAAAAATAATGTAAAGAAATGAAACTGGCTCATGAAGCGTAACTAAGCCGAAAGTGAGAAATTAGGGGCGTGGCCTAATAACACTTCAGTTTTCACGATCATCAGCATTGTACATGTCAATGTCCTGTAAACTGGACGCGTCCGTGTCATCCCCGACGCTGCTTACACTTTTCCTAAGAGTGATGCTGCCGAGAAACGGATACACCTTGTCAGTGAACAAGTCCCTTATGTTGTAATAAGGAAGTTCAGGGTCCTGTCTCACGGGTTTGGGGATACCTTGGCTCTCAATGGCTTGGTTCCTCTGGTAGTACTTGGAGAACTTATTAAAAATAATAGTAACGGGCAGCGCCACCACTAAAAGTCCGCAGATGATACACAAGGTGGCGACGATCTTCCCCGCCAGCGTGACGGGGCACGTGTCCCCGAAGCCCACCGTCGTCATGGTGATGGTGGCCCACCACCAACCGGACGGGATGGTGCCCAAGTCCGTGTCTTCTACCTCCTTCTCCGCAAAGTAGATAAGGGCGGAGAAGATGGAGATCCCGACGGAGAGGAAGAGAAGTAGGAGCCCCACCTCGTTGTAGCTGTGACGCACGGTGGCGCCCAACGCCCGTAGCCCGATGGAGTGGCGAGCCAGTTTGAGGATTCGGAGAACCCTCATGAGGCGGAGAACCTGCACCACTTTCCCCATGTTCTCGATGTCCGCGTTCTCCTCGCCGCCCTCCTCGTCGGACTTTTCCAGAGCCAGGGTGGCGTAGAAGGGCAGGATGGATGCGATGTCGATAATGTTCAACGGATTCCACAGGAACTTCCTGCAGGAAGGGGCCACGATCAGCCGGACGATGAACTCGGCCGAGAAGCACACGATGCAGATCACCTCCAGGATGGCGAGGACGGGGTCCTCGATGGGCTTGTCGTTATCGTCCAGGCGCTGAAATTCGGGCATGCTGTGGACGCACATGGCGATGATGGACGTCAACACCACGCTGAGGGACGCCAAGGCGATGACCTTGGACGCTCGCGAGTGACCCGGATCCTCCAGCCTGAGCCACACGTAACTCCGCAGCTCGGCGCACCACGTGCCCTCGAACTTGGCCAAGTCCAGATCCAGCGCCGACAGCTCGGCCATCGACGAGTCGATGCTCGGCTGCTGGCCGTCCTCGCTCCTGGCGTCCCAGTCCCGGTGATGGATGTACTCCTTCCTCTCGTGGAACCAGTTGCTGCAGCAGTCGGCCAGGTGGAACTCCTGCACCCCCCAGTACTCGATCTCCTGGCTGAAGGAAAAAACGCACACGTCCTCTATCATGTGCAGGCGTCCCGTCTGGTAGAAGTTGAGCACGCAGAGGAAGACCCGGGGATTCCGGTCGAAGTAATACTCCTTGTCGGCGGCGCTGTAGTCGTCGCACAGCTCCAGGATGGCCGTCTCGCTCCGGCAGCGTAGCAGGCGGGCCAGACGCGTGTGCGGGAACTGCGTCAACGTGTCTTCGGCCACCTCCAAGCGAAGTCCTCCGACGTTGAGGCGGAGCTGCTGCTCGTCGTAGCCGCGTTTGTGGAGGATTTGCCCATAGCCCATCGTCCTGGTCCTGAGGATTACAGAGGGAGCGTGGAATAGATTAGTTCTCCGAAGGAGAAAAATCAATACTCCACACACGGGAAATAGTCGGAGGAGGACGGAAGCGGCAGGAGGATTCACATTCCAAAGGCAACAAGTTGAACTGAAAACACACTTTCCATCCTCACTACATCACACTCATGACAAATTCCATTAACTTTCAATTGGAGGTGACAACACAAGCTCCATACCAGGATTCGGATGCTCACTTTCCATTCAATCGAACTTTGCGCCTGGCCCAGCGGTCACATTCTTGTCCGGGTAGCAGACTCGGTGCACTGAGAGGAGCGGCGGCGGCGGCGGCGGCTTCGTGAGGGGGAGAGACGGAAGCGGGACACGGCGCTTCTTCGCTGCCTTTTACAGCGTGCAGGGAGGGGCCGGGTGGGAGGGTTGGGAGGGAGGGAGAGAGGAAGAGACTTGCTGATGTGTGGGGATGATGTCACGGTCCATGTGACCTCATCTCCAGGGTTGACATAGAAAGTCGTAATTTTATGCTTTTATAGAGGACATATTATAGAAAATTGACTTTTTAATGGCTTGTATAAAAATAGTTATGTCTCTGGAGTTCTTGAGCATACATCAAAGTGGAGAATCAAGTTACTAAGTGACTGTTGTTCAGCTATCTGCCTATTTGGGATGGGTATCGATTCCCATGTCCTGAATTGATTCGATTCGATTCACTAAAGATTCGATTCGATTAGTGATTCACTTTGTTTGAATATCTATTCAGTTAAGGATTTTACGCAATACCAACTTTCATGTTACATATACATATATATATATATATATATATATATATATATATATATATATATATATATATATATATGCAATGTATATAATTTACATTTATATTATGTTTCACATGTTTACATATTAAATTAGTATTTTATTAAAATTAAATAAAATGAAAATGAAATCGTTTTTTGTGAATGTAATAAATACTTTTAAATTCCTGTGAACAGTAAAAAAAAAAAAAAAAAAAACAAGACACAAAAAAAACAAAAAACATTTAGGCCTATATTATATTTTCACATGAATTCAATACGGGAAATACGTATTAAAAGGATCGAATGAGGGTTTTATGAATCGATATCCGGCAAGGAAAAGTAAAACAATTTATTAGATTAATCGACGATCTCCTCCCCGCAAAGCTGCACTGTTAGCACAGATTAGCATTAGCGTAATTGGCATATACTCGATTGTTCATCTAGGTTGGTTGCGAGTGACTGGTATATGCCAATTTTTTTTTTACATTTAGATGTCACTAACAAACAATTGAGCCCAACAAATTCTGCCTAGCGACAAGTGACCAAGCAGATACAGTAGGACACATAGTAGGCTACATAGCCGCTGGAAAAGAGATTAGAATCTAAAAATAAAGAAAGAACATCATCAATTGTGAATGTTTGTAGAGCTCGAGGACATATATGCGCATTTTAATAGCGACTAGTGCAGCCCACAAACGTGACAAATTACTTCAGCCAAGGCTGCCGCGACGCAGCCCATATAGTGGAATCCTTGAGGAGTCCTCCTGTGACCCCCCACTAATCTTCATATCATGTGGCGTGTCAAGCTCTTTAAGTGTCAATCAGGCCTTGATGTGGGACTTGATGTCTCTCAAATCTCAAACTTTTTCTGAGCGACCCAAGTAATCATTCTTACCTTTGTCCTCTCACCTTTAGGGTCAGTAGACCAGTTTTACGTCCAATCAGGGCCTTGGTGCCTTGAGGTCCATCAGGCTCTGATGCGATCCACCTGTGTGCACTTGTGCTACTTCCTCTTTCTGTCTGAAAAGCTTGGGGTCCCACCCGAAAAACATTCTTATAAGCTGCAGGAACAGGCACACTGTTCTCCCTGTTTGTGTCATGGCTGTTGTCTTTGGACTCGGGTTTGTAGTGGTCTCACTTTCTTTAGTTCCTTGTTTGTCCTTTCGCGTTTGAGAGTAATTCTGTCTTTTCCAGGTGGCTTTTTCTTCTTTCTTTATTTGGAAATGTAGAGGCCAGAAAGATGCATCCCCCAAGTAAGTCAACGTCATGACTTTTGTACCTCCCTTGCCGCTTCACTATGATGTCATCTATTTATTTTATTTTTTTAGATATTAACACGAAATGCCTGGGAAATATGCTGCGTGTGGATGTTCGTCTACTTCCAAGGCAATTTCTGGAGGTATCTGTCGTTGTTGGTAAGTTATCCGTAAAGTCTTCAGACATGCTGTTTTTAAAAACCGTAAAGTGACTTTACGTTCCCCACAACCCCAATATAAGAACTTGAGGACCATAGGTTAGCATCAGTGGTTGCGCGGTGCTATTACTTTGTGCTGCTAGCTAGCTAGCTAGCGAGCTAGCAGCACAAAGTAATAGCTAGCTAGCTATGGTGACACCCAAGTTTCTTGTTGCTATTTATTGTAGCTGCCAGCGTCTTCAAGCAGATATTTTAACAACTCAACCATGTTAGGTCTAAGCATAACATGCCACATGAAGTGGCAGCCATTTTCTTTAACTCAGGTCTTAGCATATGACAACAAAATGGCTCCCCCCTATGAGGATTGTTAACAATACTTTGGTGTCAAATTTTACATGTATTTCCAGTTCACCAAGACTTTCATCATTTAATTTCAGGCAACTCTGCTGTAAAGTTGACACAAAGTTTGGCAACTCGATGCGGCTTCAGTATGACGCACAAGCAAGGAACCATTATGATTTACGCCTCCCTTCACAACTGTTTTGCTCAAAACACGGTACACATAATCCAAATCTCCAGCCAACATGTTCATCGTTGGTTTTAACAGATTTTTAAATTTGTCTTCTAGGGGAGTGAGTTCACAACGGTGTTAAATCTCAGGCTCCATTCTAACTCAATGGCTCAAGATGCTGTGCACCAAGTGGCTGAAACCTGCCACTACAGCTCGCAGGCCTGCAGGGAGATAGTCTGTGAACGCAATTATATGGAGGCAAGTCAAAAATTAGCCAATTTTTTTTTTTTAACAGCATTTTGTTTTCATTATGTTTTTTAGTTGCATTATTTATTTTAAAATTATTTAAACAGTGTCACGAACACAGGAAAGCAGGCATAAGACTTAGTGCAAGCTATGTCTGCCATCTAGTGGTGAAAGGTGATACTACAACTTAAAACATTAACTCATTCCCTGCCATTGATGGCTATAGATGTAAAAAAAAAAAAAAAAAATCATTAGAACTATTTCTATTAGTTTGACACTTTTTTTCACTTTTGTTAACAAGAGTATGACAACCTAAAAAAAATTGTATATTTATAACAGACATCAAATTTGTAATTAATTGTGAGTTTTAATTACAATTAAAATGTTTAATTGTCTGACACCCCTATATATTTTTTTTTTTAAAGTTGTACTTAATCACATGACTAGTTAACTCGTGATTAATCACAAATTGTATGTGTTCTAAATGCACAATTTTTTTTTTTTTTAGATTTTCATACTCTTGTTAACAAAAGTGAGACTAATAGAAATAGTTTAAATGAATTTTTGACGTCTATAGCCGTCAATGGCAGTGAATGAGTTAATGTCAATTTACTTAACCTCCCAAACAACAATTTGAATAAATTAATTAGCAGGTGCCGCGCCCCAATGTAGTAAGTAGAGAGAACTTATTTATAATCCCCGTCTTTTAATTTTTTTTTTACAAAAATATTGAAGACTGCCGATCTCTGAGGTAAGTGAATGCACCATGACTCTCGCAGTGTGTGAGAGGATCAAGGCTTGCACATTAGATGTCATCACAGAAGCAAAGATGGATGCCCGCTTATATACAGTGACCTCATTTCCAGGTGTCCGTGAAAAGAACCATTCCAGATGTCTACTCCCTGCCGCCACATGCTACTCCCATCAAGGTGAGACGAACCCATGGTCGCTGCATGAGCCTCTTCCTGAATGGTCGTTAGAAAAACATCCTGACGTTTCATTTTTTTTTTTATCAGACAAAGCTGGTCGACTCAGGATTCAGAATCTCATCACTGGTGTTTTTCACACCTGTGGAGAAAAGGATGACATTGCAGGAGGCCCACAAGGCCGGCTATGGGGTCGCCAACACCGCCACGAGGCTCGTCCTGCGTAGTTCAAAGTCTGCAGCGGAGACTTATATTCAACACGTGAGTTGGGGAGGGGGAAAAAAAACCTCAAACAGGACAGTTAATAAAAATAAAAAGTTTTTGGCAGAAAGCCAATTGTTAAACAAAAACTTTGACATCTTCAGGTAGCGGGAGTGCCCATGACTGTCCTGCAAGCTTCCGCCATCTTTGAAAAGAATTGGTTGAGAAACCAGGTCGATGTAAAAGCTGCTTGTCCGCTACTAGAAGGTAATGAGATCCAATCAAGGTGTCAAATTCACGTGAAGTTTGAGTCACAACTACCATATTAACTCATTCACTGCTATAGATGTCCAAAATTAATTTTAACTATTTCAAATAGTGTAATTTCTCCCCCCCCCCCCCCAGTTTTGGTAACAAGAGTGTGAAAACCTAGATTTTTTTATTTGTATTAGAACAGATATAAAATCTGTGATTAATCGCATTACTTTACTAGTTAAGTAATGCGATTAATTAAGTTTAAAAATTGTAATTGCCTGACGCCCTTAATTTTTTATATTTTCTTTATTAAAAATATTATTAAAAAAAAAAAAAAAAATATATATATATATATATATATATATATATATATATATATATATATATATATATATATATATATATATATATATATATATATATATATATATATATATATATATATATATATATATTTTTTTTTTAAAAATTAGGGGCATCACGCAATAAAAAATTGTAATCACTTGACTAGTTAACTCACGATTAATTAAAATTGTTGTATCTGTTCTAAATATACAAAAATAATTCTAGGTTTTCATACTCTTGTTAATAAAAATGGAAAAATATGTTAAACTAATAGAAATGGTTAAAATAAATTTTTGATGGCAGTGAATGAGTTAAAAAATGGCTGTAAGGAGAGTCCTTGAAAAACGAGTCCATACTATTTAGAATGGGAATTTGACGCTTTTAACACTGCCGTTCTAGGAAGTGTTTTCTTCTCGGAGAACATGATCAGCTGGTTCCTGCCCACACGCATCGACCCGCTCATTTCCTTCGGCCGGTTCAGACTTCTGGAGGTACACGTGGGTGTGGACGGAAAGAGGTTGGGCGCCGACGAGGTGTCGGCCCGCCGTTACAACATGACTGTTGACAACATGTACATCGTGGTCCAAATTCCCATCGGGGCACCTGGCGGCGTCTTTATGGTCTGTTTACGCAAGGGAAACTCTTTGAATTGAAAGTTTATTTTGCTAACTGTGCTGTAAATTTTTCCAGAGTCTTGTCCGCAATAATCAGTATTTGGTCTGTTACGTGATTGAGCCCATGCTTGAGTTGCTGTGGTTTGAGGACGCCACCGATGAGGACACGAGATATAAAGTGCTCTTGCCAATCGTGACGCCGCCAGCTCCTCAACCTATAAAAGTCCAAGACGGTGAGTCTCTGGTGAAGGCGGGTAACACGCATTGATTTTTAAAAACGTTACCTCCAATGAGAGCAAATTTTGTTGCTTAGAATTACATCACTATACTCTCCGCAGCTGTATTTCTGTTGTAGTACCCAGACTGACCTGTTAGGGGCAGCATGCTTGTAAAGGGCATCAAAATGCAGGAAAATCCAACAGAGTAAGAGGCTAATTGTTAGCTTATTGGGTAGCCACACTGTAATATTACCTCATTCACTGCCATTGCTGGCTAAAAATGTTCAAAAAACATTTGAACTATTTCTATTAGTTTAAAAAAATCCCCTTTTGTTAACAAGAGTGATTTTTATTTTATTGTACATTTAGAACAGATGTAAAGTCATGTGATTAATTACGATAAAAATTTTAATCTCCTGACGCCCCAAAATTTTAATTTTTTTTTTAATTCGCTGCCATTGACGGTTCTAAACGTCGAAAATTCATTTTAACAAATTTCTATTAGTTAAACATTTTTCCACTTTTGTTAACAAGAGTCTGAAAACCTAGATTTTTTTTTCATTGTTCATTTACAACACATAAAATTTGTGATTAATCGTGAGTTAACTAGTAAAGTCATACGATTAATTACAATTAAAAAAAATTAATTGCCTGTCGCCCATGATTAAAAAATAATAATAATGGCAGTGAATGAATTAAATGATTATGCTGAGTTTTTTTTTATTACAGTAAAGAACATTAATTTTGTCTTCTGTTAAAGAATTAAAAAAATGTTTAATAACTGCCAATGTGACTGCAGTGTATGGAATTTTCATGACTTAAAGTAAAGTCAAAAAATCTTTACAATATGCTCTATGCAGCCCCACACTTTGTTGAATATAAATTAAGCAGCAAAATCCACCCAACAACTCACTCCTCTCCCAAACAGACACTGTTCCAGAAGAGAAGGTGTTCAAAATGGTGATCGGACCTTTTGCGTCTGACGTGTCTCTACTCAACATCACCTTCGCCAACGAGATCGTGTCCGTCCACGGCTGCAATGAGCGAGGCTTTAATGTGCAGGAGCGCCTTTCTCAAAGCGGCGGCTTGAAGTTCATCTCGCTCCAAGTTCCTTTCGCAGACGGCGTCGTCCAACGGAAGGTCAGCCTTGCGGGAAAAATACATAGATAGAACTTTATATTAAAAAAATTATGATATTTCTCTGACCAGACTGAAGCAGGGGCTACGGTCTACTCGCTTCACCTGACTTTCGGCCTGGTGGTCTTGCCCAAGTTCATGCCGTTTTGTCACACTGCTAATCTAGAAGCTAAATTGGCTGAAGTAGGTGAGTAAATGTTAATAAAGATCAAACTTAAGACGCACTATTTACTTTTAATTGATCATTGACTGGTTAAAAACCTTGTAAATGCCTATTTTCCAGTTACAGGTCCAACCGTAATCCAGCCGTTCGCTAACGGTGGCTGCGACGGCCAGAACTTCTACATCCTGGTCCAATACGGAACAGGAGGCCACAACTTCCAAACTCGTCTGGGGAAACGCATTTTGAGCAAGAGGCTGGCTCAGGAGTACAGCTTCACCAGCAACAGAACACACTTCAGTGTGGTGGTGCCGTTTTCGTCCCCTGATGTCGTCTATGAGGTATGTACTCAAAACGCGTGCAGAACGTTGAACAGGAGTATTGGGACACAAAGTTGATTAAAATGAGTTTTCCCTGCACAGGCAATCGAGGGGTCAGCTCTCCGGAGCAGACTTGACACAACGTTGCTAAATCCAGAAAAGGACCAAAACATCAACGATTTCACTCTGACTTGTCTCTTTCAATCAACACTCACAGGTTTGTTATGAACGTTGAAACTTCATTCCATGCATTTTACACTCTAAAAACAGTTGGGTTGAAAAAGGACTGAACCAACGGCTTGGGTTATTAAACAAAAAATGGGTGAAATTAATAATTCACAAAAATTGGGTTTGGGGTTATTTTGACCCAACTTGCTGGTTTACAAGAATAAACCAAAAAGCTGGGTCAGTTGTGCGTATTTTTTTATTTATTTTAAAGGTTTGAGTTACTCATTTGACCCAACTTTTTGTTTAAATAAATAACCAATAATTTGTTTGAAACCCAAAAATGGGTTTTGGGAGTAATTTGCCCCAACTTTGTTTTACATGCACATCACAAAAGTAAGGTGTAAAAAAGAAAAGTTTCAATTATTCATTTGACCCAACTTTTTGTTTAAATAAATAACCAATAATTTGTTTGAAACCCAAAAATGGGTTTTGGGAGTAATTTGCCCCAACTTTGTTTTACATGCACATCACAAAAAAGTAAGGTGTAAAAAAAAGTTTCAATTATTCATTTGACCCAACTTTTTGTTTAAATAAATAACCAATAATTTGTTTGAAACCCAAAAATGGGTTTTGGGAGTAATTTGCCCCAACTTTGTTTTACATGCACATCACAAAAAAGTAAGGTGTAAAAAAAAGTTTCAATTATTCATTTGAGCCAACTTTTTGGTTTAAATAAATAACCCAATGATTGGGTCAGTCCCCAAAAATTGTTTTTTTTAAGTTATTAATTTGACCCACCTTATTGTTTTACATGCATATCACAGAAATAAGTTTTGTTGAGGAAAAATAGTATTTCTTATTTATTTGACCTGACTTGTTGAATTAAATAAATAACCCAATGATTGGGTCAGTCCCCAAAAATTGTTTTTTTTAGTTATTAATTTGACCCACCTTATTGTTTTACATGCATATCACAGAAATAAGTTTTGTTGAGGAAAAATAGTATTTCTTATTTATTTGACCTGACTTGTTGATTTAAATAAATAACCCAATGATTGGGTCAGTCCCCAAAAATTGTTTTTTTTTTAGTTATTAATTTGACCCACCTTATTGTTTTACATGCATATCACAGAAATAAGTTTTGTTGAGGAAAAATAGTATTTCTTATTTATTTGACCTGACTTGTTGATTTAAATAAATAACCCAATGATTTGGGTCCATCCCCCAAAATGGGCTGCTTTGGAGTTAATTTGACCCAACTTTTTGTTGTACATGCTCATAGAAGAAATACAGACGCATTTGCTAGGGGGAAAGAAAGAACTCCTGTTAGTTTTTTTTTTTTTTTGATAATTTATTTCTGTCATAAAAGGGGGGGGGGGTTGTACAGCTATTCAGATTTATTTATTAAAAAATAAATTCACTTGAGTTCAAAGTGACTAGACTCACTTTTCCCACATACCTCCAACGTACCTTCTGGCTCACTTAAGGTAAGGCATGTACCGTAATTAGTAACATGCACAGTATTATTGGTGTAAGGAAAAAGAAAAAAATATAAAGACAACGGAGGGAAAATTACTCAGAAAAACGGTAATAAAAAAAAAAATACTCAAAACTAAGCTCCCCCAAAATGTCAATTTTTTTTAAAAAAGTGTTTGTTTTCCCCCCCCCAAGTGAATGCAATATGCTTCCATGTTTTGTAAAATAAAGTTTGAGTTATTTTATTTTTTGGGGGATCACACTGTTTTCAGTGTCCGTTCTTGACCAACCAAAGGTCTTAACCGCTGACATTTTTTTCAGAGTGCTTACCCAATGGAACCATGACAGCTCTGGCAGTCAAACTGGAGTCGGTCCCCAGCCTGAACCCCAGGAAGCTGACGCTCCTTGACCCGACCTGCGGTCCGGTCTACAGCGACGACCGCGTCGCCTATTTCGTCTTCACTGGCAACACCTGTGGGACCACCAGGAAGGTGAAGATCCCGACTTATCTTACTACAGGAAAGACTTTAGCTGACTTGTTTCTGTTCTCCCTTAAGTTTGTCTCCAATTCGATGCTCTATGAGAACGAAATCGCCCTGCCACATAGTCCTGACTTCCGTAAAACTAACGGCTCAAATGATGATGAAGAACCGGAATACGAGTAAGTAGCAAGAATTTTTATTTTATATATATTTTTTATGTGATGAATAGCTTCATACAATGAGTGTTCTTTACTTAAACCCCTCATCCACATAAAGATGACTTATGAGCACCTTCAACGTAACCTTGCATAGCGCATGTTCTAGCTTGCCAAAGAGACTATTAAAAAATTACAACATGATGTATTTCAAGTCATTGTAGGTATAAAAAGCTGAAGGTCACTTACGGGTAAGCAGTTATCAAGCCCATTTTTTAAAAAAAATAATTTTTTTTCACTCAAGTTTAAGGGTTTCGTGTTACTATAACGTCAACACGAGTCGTTCCGTGGCCTTCCACACCAGACATCGCAGGAGTGCTCCGTATGCCAAAAACGGAAGAGGAGAGCTGCCAGTACTACTGAAGATTGCTGTGGGTATGTAAGGCCTTTGTATAAGCTTTTAATAAGACGAAAAATGCTTGGCAATGTCAAAAATGAGATTATCCTTGAACAGTTTAAAAAAAAAAAAAAAAAAAAGTAGGTGGTCAAACTTATGACGCACTTTGGCACGCTAAAGCTACGGCCACATTTTATATTGGCCTACCCTTGGTGTTCCTACGGTCACTTTGAACTTGTCTATAAATGGTGACTACATGTGCAGAGCTCTGCCAAGGCCAAACAACCCTGAACATCTAGTATTTTCACGTCACTGCACCATTTGGCCCCGATGCAAGTAGAGTGTAACGTTGGTCATCAAAATCACTATTTGTGCTTGCTGTTGCTTGCCAATCTCTTAACTTTGTCACAACAGGTACTAGATTAAAAAAAAAATTGTAAATCACTAGGCTAATGTGTTATAACATGTTTATAAATGTGTAATAGGCAATATAGCTTTTTTTTTTTTTTTATAAACATGTACGGGCATTTAGAGGCAATTTAACATTATCTCTGCGACAGATGATTCCTACAGCGTGTTTTATGGTGCCGCCGACTACCCCATCACAAAGTACCTGCAAGATCCCCTGTATTTTGAGGTGGCGCTGGGATCAACCAATCCAAAAGTGTCACTGGAACTGGAGACCTGCTGGGCCACAGCCAACGAGGACAGACGATCCCAGCCCAGGTGGAATCTGATCATAAATGGGTACGAAAATGGTAGTCTGGGGCAGCTGTACTGGGCCAATGTGTTTAAAAAAAGGTTTTTGCGCTTTACAGCTGTGCAAACCCAGTAGACCCAAGCCAGGTGGTCTTCCATCCTGTGTGGAAAAAAGACGGAGTGCCGTTTCCATCCCACGTAAAGCGCTTTGAAGTCCGTATGTTTGCCTTTGCCCGAGACCAGGACGACTTGATTAAGCAGGTATAGCATCCCACTGGAACGCAGAATTCTACATATTTTTTTAACCTAATTCCGGTTACTTAATTCTGTCTGTTAGCGAGAGCCACTACATCGTGATAACTTACATTGATGTTTCTGCATTTGGCAATTTATTATTATATTATATTATTAGTATGGGATTTTTTTTTAATGGGCTTTAGGTGAACTGATGAATACACACATACTCACCCACATACAAAAAAAATATATATATATATATATTTAAAAAAAAATTAAATTTGTTTTAATTGATTTGTTTGTTTGTTTAAAAAAAAGGAGAGCAATGATGATGTCAAATCGAATGAACAATACTGAGCTCTCCGGGAAAAAAAAAATTCTACAAATGGAAGACCTAACGGCGTTTCTTATCGCAGCTCCACGTCCACTGCGACGTGGTGATCTGTGACTCCCAAAATCGCCTGAATGAAGAGTGCAAGAAGAGGTGGTGCTACAGCCACGGAAACGGGGTCAAAGGTGGGATAAGATTAGCTGTGCATTTTATGTTTTAATATAATTACTTAAATGCCTTTTTTTCCTCTGTTGTAGTTCACAAGAGAGCCGCTTCAAATGTGCAAGACCTCACAGAAGTGTCTTCTGGATGCATCAATCTCAATTGATATAAAAGTGACTTTTAAACATGATTTTTTTTTTTGCAGTGTTGTGCTTGTTCTATTATCACACTTTTGACAGACATGGTCAAAGAAATAACTTTACTCTGATAAGTAAATAAATTGTGGTTGGAAAAACTAGACATGATTTTTGAGATTATCTCCGAGCATCTTAATATTGCTGTCCCCATAACAACCTTCAAAGGGGGGGGGGGTTGTTGAGGAAAGGAATAAAAAAATAATAAATTTAAAAAAAAAAAATGAACCCCACGGTCAATGCTAAGGAGATCACACCATCTGTCGTTTGGATTTTTATGGGAGATGACCAAAGAGGGGGGTGGGGGGGGGGGGATAAAGTAGGAGCCAAAATGGTTGCATCTGAGTAAGCAACTTAAGAGATGCAAGGTCAGTTGAACAAGTTTTATGGGTACTATTGACTTTACATTTTAAGGATTTATGACTGCCAAGTCTCAAATTCCTTTACTGAAGGTATAAATTCCAACCATTAAATAGATGCCAGATTAAAAACTGAAATAGAAATTTGCTAGTAAGGCTTCAAAAAGGTTGACAATACAAACTGATGGGAATTAGCCAATGGCTACAATCTGGTGTAGTTTTAACATGCATGTGATCATTTACATGTGCTTTCCCAAACACATAAAATTGAGTTGGGGGTGGGGGGGGGGGGGTTTATGGCTCTTATAGTTCATACAGAGTGCCTGTTCAACACTTCGCCTTTAAAACCACACTGATCCTCAAATCCTGGCTTGATTTTTGTTTCCAAAATGAATGCTAGTTTGTTTACATGTGAACAAAATTAGTCATCCCTCTCTTTTTGGAGAATAACCACTGGTCACAGAAATGACTTTAATTTGGCAAAAGCAATAAAAATGAAAATCAATAAATAACACTGCTCTTGAATTATGGTTCAACAATTATTTAAGTCATGAAACATGCTAGGGAAAAATTATCGGACTGAGTTTAATATTTAGTTGCGCAATTTTTTGAGGCAATCACTAATGATTTTTGTTGCTTTCAAACGATACTTTGAACTTGCTTGTCCGGAATTTTCTTTCAACGAAGTCCATTGCTTCCTCTGGTCTATCATGTTTAGCATATATGCTAATTAGAGGACACCTTGGTTGAACATGGCAGTGCCTCTCAATTACTTGAAAAAAGAAGCAGAAACTATTTAGCATCCTGACTATAAAAAGTATTTGCCTAGAAATTGTCAACATAATGGAAAAATTGGCCAATTTACAAAGAACACTACTCCCTGCTCGCACTCGGAGCACCTCTGCCACCTACTGTAGTGGCTGTGCAATTACACTAGAGTATGGCAATTTATTTTTTTAAAGCTCCACAGCTGCCCCTATGGACAAATTCCCACTTTTGTCCATGCCTGTTTCATGAATTTCATGTTTAAAGGGATACTTGACTCACTGAACCCTTTTCAGCAATAAAATGTTTTGTCCAGAATAAATTTTCATAACTTCATTTTTCATGTACAATACATACCTTTAAAACATTTTTCCACTTGCTGATGACATCACCTGCCCTGAGGAACTACTGTAGGTAAACAGATCACGTTTTCTGGGTTTGGTCAAACAGAGCCATGATTGGTCATTACTAGTTTCCTGAGCACAGGTGATGTCATCAGTTTACAGCAAGTGATAAACTGTATTCATAAAAAAAAATAAGTTATCATAGACAAAAACATTTTGAATGGCTCAGTAAAATATCCATTTAAATTTGAACCAAAATTTTCAAAAAAATTAATTTAGGCCAGATTAAGATTAATTTTTTTCTGTCTAGTCACAATGTTTAACAGGTTTCATTTGATGCACATAGACTATATTTATATACATTTTTATGTATACATTACAATTTAATACTATAGTATCAGTTTCAATCAGAACCAATTAACTTTTGAGGGAGATATTGCATTAAAATATCAATGCAGATAATGACAGCCAAATTAAAACAAGTTTTACAACAGATTGGATGATCTTTCGCAAAATATAAGCAAACACCATTTTGTGCCAATTTAAGAAAATGAAGCCAATGCAAAAAGTGTTAGTTTAAGAATCTTTATTCAGAGTTAGAAGGTGAATTGGTCCAGATGAGATCTTCCTTTGCTGGGTTGAGTCCTCGCTTCTTTGTGCTGAGACAGGACAAACGCGAGTCAGTGCCATGTTGATGAAGCAATCAAAATTTAACACTCACTTCTTTTTAACCCTTTGATGCCTTGAAAGCCAGTAATGCCGTGACTGCGACGTGGACACTGACCTCTGCAGACACCTTCCGATTTGTCATTTGTGTCACATACCATTGCATTACAGTGGATGTAGATCTAAAAATAGAAAGACATGTTAGCAAGTGACACATTGGAGAGTTCCTTTTTTTTTTTTAATACATCAACATGATGGTTGTACCTCATCCTTAAGAACCTCATCCCTGGTGAAGGCAAACATCTTGATGGAGAAACGCTTGAAGTGCGATGGGATGGTGACCCTGGCATCAGCCGTAACGGGGTGGAAGAGCGTAACGTAGCTGTCGTCTTTGTTCTCACACCTGTCGATTCAAAAATATATATATAATAAATTTGGTGGGGCTGCAAGCACAAAGTCATCATCACCCTTACGTGTTCACAATGACATCCCAACTGGGCTGAGAACTGGAATCTTCGTGAGCAGTTGCCCAGCAGCTTTCCAAGACGAGCTCCAGGGAAGGATCGTTAGAATGAGTCAGCGCCGCTTCAAAGTACAGAGGCTGCCTGAGGTATTTCACTACTGGGTAATCTTCAGCTTGGTAGAAGTAGTCATAGGAGGAGTCTGAAGAGGAGAAAAAAAAAATTAGCCATTTGCTAAAAAAAAAAGCTAATCTGGCTACGCAGTCTTACCGTGAGCTAGCCTCATTTGCACATCAAGTTGTCCCACGCCAATCTCTGCTGACGGGTAAGTGTTGCGGGACTTGTAGCCAAACGTGACAGTTTGCGTGTCATTGACCATGTAGTAGCAGGAGACAGTTTGCCTAGAGGAGTGAAGGATGTAAGCGCAAGTAATAATACATTACGTAATCAGGATGAAGACTTACCTATACTCGGGATCACTTGGTGACAAGTAGGAAGTGCCTTTGTGGCTATAGTAGAGGGCAATCTCATTTTGGTACACCATGTAGTTGTCAGAGAACTGGAGACAACATAAGTTTTAAGACCAACCACAAAGATTTAAAAAAAATAAAAAATTTACCCTTTGTGTGGTTCCACAGCTATTAGCAGTGAATGAGAAATAAGCAAAGCGGTCATCGCTGTATGATGGTTTACAGGACTTGTCGTTGAGGGTGAGCCAACTGGGGATGAGGTTGGGAACGGACTCCACCTTGACAGCCAGAGCAGTCATGGTTCCATTGGGGTAGCACGCTGAAGACACACAAGCAAATAAATTGTCTCCAAAAAAAAGGTTAAAGCTCAAAAAGCGGATGTTCTGCCTCACTGGTGGTTCTCAAGGGGAAGTTGCAGGTCAGGAAGAGATCGGCAAGCATCCAGTTGTTGTTTGTCGCCCAGAGCAGGATGTCAAGTCTTGCTCTGACTGAATCTGATGTTATGCGCTGTAAAAACAAAAAGTTAAAGGCGGTTCCATGCCAACTTTTTTTTTTTTTTACAATAAAGGCTACCTCAAATGTGGTCTGTTGGGCAGCAAAGGGAACCACAAGGGTGAGGTGGGTCTCATTCTCTTGCACTCTGAAGGATTGGGCTAGCTCGGGAGTTAGCGGCTGGTAGGCAACAAGAAGGTCAAAGTCTTTGCCTTGACTTCCAAATGTCACATCGACGTAGAATGCTTGATGATCACAAGTGCCTTTCATGGTGGGAAGTACTTAAGGGAAGAAATGACATTGTATTAAAATCATGTTGGAAACACAAGGCCGTGTGCAAATAAGGAATACGTCTTACCAACATCCTGTAGAGAGGCAGTCAACTCTACTGGGTGAGCAAAAGGACTTCCTTCAGGGTGAATCACGAAGCCAAAAACTAGAGCAAGTGTGTAGGTTGTAACCAAGGGCTCGGGATTCTGAAATAACAAGAAATCATTTACAAACATCACCATTTAAAAATAATAATAAAGTTTACATACATGTTTGAGGACTTCAGCAACTGCAAAGGGAACTTTCAGAGAGAAGCTCTTTGTGCCACCAGGATGTCTACGCTCATGAACCATGAAGCCTTTATCTGCACAATCCTCCGCAAGGTATGTGCCGGTAGCGAATGTGAAGTTCTTGAGCTCCACATCATCCAGGAAGGTGCCCACATGGATGCTGAAAAACCTCTCCTCTGCATTGGTAACTGAACAAGGGGGGGTCATGATTTGTTAGGATACGCCACACAGCCCCGCCCCCCCCCAAAAGTAAGATATTGTGATTTACCGTCAACAGCTTGGGGAGGCCTGGGCATAAGAGGCGTTGTGATGGGAAACAGAATTTTATATCTCGTATCTTCGTTGGTTCTCTCGGACCTCCACAGGACTTCAAGCATGGGCTCTACCGTGTAGGTGATGTGGTACTGGTAATCTGGGGCGTGGCTCTGCAGTAATGCATAACGGTTTTAAATAAATCATGTAGATTGACATGCAGCATGTCGGCAACGGGCATGCCGAACCTTGTTGTAGCCATCAGGGGAGCCCAAGGGAATCTCGACAACGAGGTGAAAGTCTGTAGCGGACAGACCGTAGCCACGTGCGGCCATCTGACGACGATCCAGACGCTGTCCATTGACGCCCATGTATGTCTCCAGGAGCTTCACGCTTCCGTCCAGAAGGGGAGTCACACGGCGGGGGATGTGCCAGGAGATGACGTCTTCGGTGAAGAGGACGCCACCTGTAGAAGGATACAATTAAATTTGACAATGCAAAAAAAATTCATATGACACCAAAATTAAAAGCCACAATTTTAGGATAGTGTAGTTAACTAGTCAGAAAAACTTAAATGCTTACCAAGCCAATATGCAGAGTATTAAGTATTAACAGTCCAGTTAAAATAGAGTTCCACGGGCTAAGAATATGTAGAGTTGCCACCTTTAGGTGGCGCCATTGGTTAAGATGGAAAATAAAAACTTCTCTATTTTTTTTTTTAAGCAATACATGAACATTTGGGGTTGATTTTAAGTGTATGGGGAATAACTTTTTTTTTTTTAAATCCAAACATTTCTGCATAGAACTTTACACAACTATATTCGAACAAAAAAAAACTATTAATAGGAATCAAGTACATTCGAAAGCGTCGCGCGTACATGACGTCATCAAGGATCAGCTAATAGAAACGCGCCTCCAGGTGACGATTTAGCGCAATTGACTTTTTTTAAACTCAACGCTTGGTAAGAATTGTGTTCCTTTTGTTTCATATGAAAAAGTACTTGACAACCAGGTTTAATGCAAGTTGTGTCAGCTACATTAGAAACCATTATGCACTACAGAACTGAGTTTAAAAGCTAAAAATACTAACAGCTGTAAACTATTTAAAAAAAACTAATTACCCTGCTTTTAATTCAACTCACCTGTCGGGCAAGCAGCCACCATGTTCATTACAGTGGCACCTTCAGTTGCCTCATGGTAGACGCTGACCTTGAGAACCTCCATTGGGACTCCAGCCACCTAAAAAGTAGCATTTTGTTATACTGCAGTTGACAGTAAAAAACAAACAAACATTAGTGTGCTGTTTACATCCTCGGCATAAGTTTCTGCTGTATTGTAGGGGCTTCGCACAACCAGGCGGCTAGCAGTGGTCATGGCTTTGTATCCTGCTTGTTCGGCCTCGTGCTTAAGCATCACGATTGCCTCAGGTGTGTAGAACGTCAGCTTCCAGATACCAGACTCACCGGGGCTCTATAATAGAGAGATTTGCTTTGATTGCAATGTTACGTGCACAACCATTTATCACATAGTTTCAATCCACATACACTGGGGACAGCATTCTTTGAATAATCATCTCCCTTGTTGTCTGGAACAGGTAGGGGCATGTAGTTTGACACCTAAAAAAAAAAAAAAGGGAAAAATATATCAACTTTGTGGAAGTGTTTTGTATTAAAATAAAAATTGCTGGACTGCAAAAGCCGCATACTTCTATGTAGTTTCTGTCACAAAGAATCTCTCTGGTGGCCCAGCGGGTGTAGCTGCAAGTCTTCATCACGTTATGGGTGACCACATCTGACGGTTTGCCGCTGTACATTCGCAGTCTGACGCCAACATTAAAGGTTGAATCATCCTACAAGGACATGGTCTGTTAGTTAGAAGTCCAAATGTTCTTGTTGCTTGCAGCCACCTAGCCGCACCAGATTTTTTGCCAAAACGTACTTTGTTGTCCACATAGCAGCCCATCAGTGACGTGTAGATTCTGGTGTTACCCCACGGGTCAGACTCCATGCTGTAGCCACATTGAGCAGCCAAGGCGGGTGTTAGCACAATGTGTCGGGTACCATCTGAGGGAAAAGGGCGGAGGCAACCATTTTATAGCAAAGTCGAATCATTGAATCAGTCATTTTTTTTGTACTCACTTATGGCCTCCACGTCTAGTTGGTTCCCTACAGCCAGGGCTTTGTCCAGCGAGAGCCTCATCAGGTTACCCACACAGTCAGTCCGTAAACCACCTGTGGTAAGTGAAACACAGCTTAGACATAGCGAGCACAACTATTAAAAAAAATAAAATAAATAATAATAAATAGCTCACTTGGCTCTGTGTGGCTCTTAGTATTTGGCTTTGCTTGACTCAAGGCGATTACAACAGCCAGCAGGCTCCGTATCAGTCTTCCAGAATTAACAGATACATATTAGACACAAAAATTCCACAGTGAACAAAAAAAATAAGAAAATAGATATACTTACACATTCTCTGAATTCAACATCCTGAAATCAGTCTGAGTACAGCCAAACCGACCTCCCCCCCAAAAAAAAATACCGTCACAGGAAAATAACCACTTGCAGAGATTGGCACTCAAAGCCCAGCATGCCCCACCAACTCTGAAGTGAAGAAGGGGATGACTGCTTCATTGAAGCCTCACTACCTGTTTTATATCACTTGTAATTATGATGCACAGGTGATGTGCATCACTAATCAAGTCGGCAGCACGCCCACCGACACACACACACACACACACACACACACACACACATATATGTAATTGTGAGGACATCCATAGACATAATACATTTCCTAGCCCCTCCCCCTAACCCCAACCATCAAAAATGATCGCCTACCCCCATTCCTTACCCTAACCTCAACCATAACCCAATTCAAACCTAAACTCTAAAACCAGGTCATGACCCTCAAAAAGAGGTCTTGAGTTGTGAGGACCGGCCAAAATGTCCTCACTTTACAAAAATGTCATCAATCTGTTGGTGAAAGACGTATTTTGGTCCTCACAATGTAGTATGTACAACACACACACACACGCTTACACACACACACACACACACACACACACACACACAAGCTAGTTAATAGTTTTACAAAGTGATTTATTTTTCCACGTATGTACAAAAATGTATTCCAAATGAATCCAGTTTGGAGGGAGTTTAGTAATCAGCTCAACCATTTGGTAGACCATGTTTTGAAAGTGGTTCAACATTGTGGCATGTCAGGCAAGTGGTTAGCATATCTGCCTCCCAGAACCAAGGTTGTGGGTTCAAATCCAGACATGGGTAGTCTGGGTTCACCCCCCCCCCCCCCCAAAAAAAAAAATTCTAGAATAATTAAGACTCTATATCAGTGGTCTCACACTCATTTTATGATCTCTGCCAAAGCTCAAACCTTCATTGAAATTAGTCCATGGGTTCGAAATGTAATACTGTACATTCCTTGGGTGATAATATAGTCCAAGCAATTTAATCAATGTTTATGTATATATATATATATAATCATTCGAAGTAAGTGGCATTGTGTTTATAAAAAATCATTGTGAGTCACATGATCAAATTGAATAGAAATGTATTTAATATACACAATTATATACATTTGGTTAATTTGTATTTGTCATATAACAACATTTTGGTGCATTCTATTGAGTGGCATTCTAGTTTCCATTAAATTCTAACTTTAATCAGAGAAATTGGCCTGTATGGAGGGGCAACAGTTGTTAATTTAATACCATTTTGATGAGTGCAGTGTGCAATTAGACAACATAGGTTAAATACAAATGTTCACAAACATCAATGTCCTCTGTTCATTTTGTCCCGTTGGTCCAGCAGAGTCCGCCGAAGGGCAACATTGGCATCCTCAAAGGCTTCATTGAGCTGTAGAGCTTGTTGGAAATCTCTAACAGCGTCGTCAAAAAAACCTGTAAGACATTAAGAGTAGAGGAAGGTGATGATTTTTCAAAGCAGGCATCACAGTTGTTTGCTTGTTGAGTCAGCGTTTACAGTTTCCCACATGGGCTTTGGATTTGTAAATACACAGCTCCATCTAGTGTCCTCAAGAATTCAACATTGTTGGAGTCAAATGCAAGCTGGTAAAAAAATTTTAAACCTATATTCTGATTGTTATAGGTCAACTTTACACACACACACACACATATATATATATATATATATATATATATATATATATATATATATATATATATATATATATATATATAGAGAACATTTTTATGACAAATTTTATGAGCAGTAACATTTTTCTGATTGATTATCCAGTATTATAATTCACATAAATATTATTCGGCCTCATGACATTCCTCCATTGAGAGGAATACCATTCTATCAATAAATAATCTTTCATAGATTAGTTACATTTGATTTGTACTGTATTTTATTATGTACATGGAAACGGAAGTGCTTTATTTTGAAAGGAAAGGGTCAGTTGTGACGTTCGGTTCAGACAATGTCGCTACAAGAACATGAACAACACAGTTTCTTTTTAATTTGAGTTTGGCTATTACAAGCAGAAAGTACGGCATTTTAAATATTGTAGTTTGATTATGATATGACTTAATTTGAAGGCCGATGCCAGAAACCGGAAGTGATCAACATTCTTTGACTGAAACGTTGTTCCTTACCCAGTCTATAATATATTAGTCCTCTGTTGTAGAACGCTACTTCAAACTTGTGGTCAGCTATTATCGCCGAGGTGTAATCCTCAACCGCGTCGTCAAAATCCACACGAAAATATTTGATTTGGCCGCGGTTGTTGTAAGCGGTCGCCAAACGAGAGGCTTCACGTTCCCTGTGAAAACAAGGTGACAGCGTTTTAATGTCGATTGACAAGTATCAGAAATCTTAAGTAGCCTTATTAGACAACAAACAACAACCTGGAATGTGCACAGGACGAAATGAAGTTGTTGTAAAGCTCTTCGGCTCTTTTGAAATTCTCTTTTTTAAACTCTTCGTTAGCATTTTGAAATATTTGTACACACTCGTCCGCCATTACGACTGGATGTGACGTCACAGAAACGACATACTATATCCGACATAAATGTCACATCTTTTTTCAGTTTATTCTGTTTCAATTTTTATTCTGTTTTATTTTCTTTAACCATTTTCTCGACTGCTTGTTACAGAGAGCTGGAGGTTATCCTTTCTGACTCACTTTCACACCGAGTGGGAATTGAACTCAACTCACGCTGCCTGCACAGATGACAAGCAAGTGAATCACAACACACTCAGTAACCTAGTTAATTTAGTTTCAATGCATCCATTTTCTTTCAGCTGACATAAGGCTACAGCCGCGTTACACCTCAAACAGGTCGTCAGCCAATCACAGGGCATTATTTTCCCTCTCGGGCTTACTTTTGACAAAATGCAGATCACAAACTGGACTGGTTGCCAGTCAATCATTGGGCACATTGAAAAAATAACAATTCAAGTTTAGTTTAGTTTAGTTACTTTATTGCATTCTCACACGATTTTCATAGTGAAGAACACAGCTGTCGGGGTGAAAGTGGTACATCAACAATGCAGAGGTCACCCGGTGGCCATGCATGCGCTTCCTTTTTGTGCCTCATTTATCCCCACACTGTGTGAAACACACATAGCCACATGTTTGACTCATAGTCCTGTAATATAATGGCTTTTGTTGTGAAAAGGGCAATAATGTACTAAACGAGTACATTCAGGTTGAGCCACATATTCAAGTACAGAATTATTTTTTAAGTTGTATTTATTTATCCTCGCTTTGTTGCAGACGCCACATTCAAGTCAGTACATTAAACAGAAACATAATATATACAGATTTTGTCAAATAATTGATTTCCCAGGTTACAATTAATGTTAGTAAACATGCATGCCTATTGAAACAATTGTCTTGTATCTCAAAATAACCCAAATGAATTTATAGCATTTTAGAAAAGAGTTCTTCTGACTGTATGCATATGAAGGTTACCTGACTTGAAGAAGCAAGCGCTTTTGCAGTAATTTTAGTTTGTAACTACAACTAAACAAGGCTATCAAATGAGCATTCGAGGTTTAGTCAAAGAAATCCAAAGTGCAATAAATCCTGCTACTTTTATTCACTATTTATAGTTAACCCCTGTTTTTCCTCATTTAATAATCAAATTAATAATTTTCTTGACCTTTCATTCACCCTCTTTGTATACAATGTTCTGGCTCAACTTCTGCGTAAGTGAAGGGTTTACCTGGAAGGCATGAAAACAACCACGTGAACTTGAGATAAATGTCTGACGTGCAGCTCGATGCCTTAAATGTCTCTCTGTGCTGCGGTATGCAGTTTACTGACTGAGAGACTTGACACAAGGTGTTCAAGTCCAAGCACACAACCATCCATCATACACCTTTAGTCAGTCAGTCAGTCGGTCAATCATCCAGGGGCATTCCTCGTTAGGGTTGACTGGAGTTCCTTTTTCACTACCTGCTCTTTTGTTTTTTTACGTGATTCTATAAATAATATACAGTTGAGCATAATATTAATATGCTCTAATACTTTAATTAAAAAAAGTGAAGAAATACAGAAGATAGTCTGAAAACATCACATTTTCGTTATGTTGTCATACATGTTGCTAATATTGTAAACTATAGCATATACCGTGCTTACAATATATACAACAACTAACAATCATTCACATGTATATAGAGTTAGTGGACAGATGAGTGAATAATTTGGTGGATGGATGGACAATTGATTGATATAAAATTGGATGGACGGACAATAAATAGACAAAATAACTGTAAAAATGTCTCTCATGGAACAATGTTAAAGATCGAACGTAGGGGTCTTCGCTTTCCTTCCACACTGCTTCGAGCTTCCCGGAATCGGTTGCCTCGTTCTTTATGCGTCTTTTCCACTTCACGGCGTCGTGTCAGTCGCATTCATCTCCTTCCTCCGACAGACAAGGCAGCGAGGGCTTCGCCTTCCATGCGTGGTAACCATGAAAGCCGGCAAGGAGGCAAACAAACATAAAGCAGCTGTCTAGTAAAAGTGGAGACACAAGTAGACTGGAGGTAAATGTTGACTGACGAGTGCGCACACAGAAGACAGACACACTGTGTCCGGCACGCTACCCGACAAACAAGCCAACCTTTGACCCCGGAACGTTGCCTGGAGCAACAGTCGAGGCGGTATAAGCGCATACATAGTGTTGAAGATGAGTGCGTCATCACATGTTAGGATTGCTCTTGAGGTGTGAAGATGTCAGTAAAATGTGTGCTACTGTACAGTAAGTGTTTGTTTGACATACCGTATGGGCCAGAAATCACAAGTATCTCAAACACTCACTAGAAAAGCCTTTCACAAAAACAGCTTACTCACACAAAGAAACCTCTCATAGTCATAAAAAAAGCGCTCATATTCACCCCCCCCCAAAAAAACAAAAAACAAAACTCACGTTCAACAAAAAAAACATACTCACACGAAAACCACCAAAAAAAAAAAAATCATCATGAAACCTCTTCGACTCTACCCACATGAAACCTCTTACATTTTGCATGAAAACCTTTGATTCTCATAAAAAAAAAAAAAAAAAAAACACATCCACCAAAAAGCCTCTGACTGGCACTCAACAAAAATAACTTTTATCCACCATAAAACCTCACTCTAAATAAAAATCTTTCACATTCACCCAAAAAACATTCAGACTGAAAAGTCTCATTAACTCTTTGACTGCCAAAAACGTTAAATAACGTTTAGTAAATCCTATGGAGGAGTGCCAAAGACGTTAAAAGACGTTTTTTCAAAACAGAGGTGAAACTAACCATTTTCTATTGTTGATTACTGAAAAACGGAATAAGGTAGAAACAAACTATTTTTTCTGATGAAAGATGAGAGTCCAATCTTTCATTTGGTAGTATGTGTGTTTCCATAGTCCAAACAAACAAATAATTTTCTGTGGACCTTGAAAGATCAGTCAAAAATGCTTAAATCGGCTGGCACCCACGGCATCCCTTTTCTGAAAATGTCTGGCTGTCAAAGAGTTAAAAATAAATTCACTCAGTAAAAAACAAAAACACACAGAGAAAACTTTCACTAACCCCAAAAACTCCCCCTAACAAATTCCGACTCACACCCAAATTTTTTTTAACTCACAATAAAAAACACCTTGCACGTTCCATTAAAAACCTCACACTCACCAAAAACTCACACTAATCACAACCCCCCCCAAATACCTACACTCCCCAAAAATAATTCGCGAGAAAATGTCCTGTATAGTTAATGATGAATTATTTAAATTTCTAATAGTTCCTTTGAGAAAAAAATATTCTCCTTTACTAATCCTAGTGGTTCCTTTTGTTTGCCTGAAATTATTTGTTTAATGCTATTTCATTATATAAAAAGACAAATTATTCCTGGTGAGTTTATTATCATTTTTATTTATTCAAACAAAACATACAGTGTATGTATCAACTCATAAATCGATTACCTTTAATATATATATTTAAAAATATAAACATTTTTAGCATAAAAAGTAATACAGTTAAATGTGTAACAAAATGTACTGAATTTTCATGAGATTTAACAAAAACAGAACAAACCATATCACAATATACACAATATGCACGTGTGTGCAGTTGAGGTCACAAAAATGATTGCCGATTTGAATTGTCTGTGGCGTTTCAGTAAAGAGGAACGGCAGACAGAGAGCAGACGTCACTCAAGGTGTGATTAGTTTCTCTACGGTCCACGACCGTCTACTGCATGCTTGACATCCATCCAGCAAGCTATGGAGCAGCACATGTGCGCATTTTCAGCAGTCCATGTCTCCGACAACCCACTGGCGGCCTGTGCAAATAAAGCAAATAAATGGAAAGGGTCACGCTGTGTGGTCGCCGGGATGGTGTTTTACCGCCCGGCCGCGCCAACACTCACCCCCTTTGTCGAGCGTCACACACGGCCCAGCGCCTCCTCAAGGCGTTCAATTCTTCCTGCTACATCAGCTAGTGACTGCTAAGTCAAGGAGAACATTTGTCTTTCTGTTATCCAAACATCCAGCCATCCATGTGATGTCAATCCAATACAATCATTTGTCCATCTTAGCTAGCTTTTTTTTTTTTTTTTTGCACATTCATCACTTCATCGTCTGTCCATCATCCATTCATCTATCCAGGCCTGGCCATATATGACATATGTAAATATGCTTTTTTATAACAAGAAGGATATGCTTGGCAGTGAGCTGCTGCATGGCAGCCTGCGTCTGCTTCTGGAAAGCCAGTCTGGCTTCGCACCTGCAAGGATCCACCACCGCGTCTACCTTCACCTCTACATCACATCAAAAGACACCATGTCAAATTCAACTGACACGTTAACAGTACCATACATTTTATATTAGAAAGGTCAGTATCAGAAATGTAAGGACCTAAATCCAGAAAGTGAAACGTTAGGGCTTACGTTTCAAGGAGCATGTTCTTTGGTCGGCGTTCAAGATATATCCAGTGCGGCACTTGCAGTAATAGGTGGCAATGTTGTTGACACAAATGTGCTCGCAGTCGTTTCCAATGGAACAGGGGTCCAGGCCTAGGACAGGATTAAAGGATTGGCAAGTGAGGATTCATTTTGCTGGCATACGTACAATACTGTATGTGCTGGAAATGTTCCAATTTTATTTTATTTTTTAAGTAAAAGTCATTACAATCAATATAGATTTGTGGGGTGTTGTAAGGATCAATAGGAAAATTACATAATGAAATAGTGTTTGCAACAGAACCTTATTTGTTCAAATATTTCTCAAAATTAGACAATGTACTCTAACCATTTTTCATGGCTATTTTTAACATAAGATCATCAGAAATTTGTGATTGGCTGGTGACCAGTCCAAGGTGTACTCGGGCTCTTGCCTAAAGCCAGCTTGGATCGGTGAGGATAAACAGTATAGGAAATAGTTGGATGGACCTGAAATCTCAAGAATATCATCTATCCATCCATTTTCTATCCCGCTTATCCTCTTAACTCATTCACTGCCGTTGACGGCTATTGACGTCAAATATTCATTTGAACTATTTCTATTAGTTTAACATTTTTTCCACTTTTGTTAACAAAAGTATTAAAACCTAAAACATTTTTTTTAATTGTACATTTAGAACAGATATAAAATTTATGATTAATCATGAGTTAACTTTTAAAGTCATGCGATTAATTACAATTAAAAAATTTATAGATTTAAAAAAAGAAAAGAAAAGATTAATAAAAATTAGGAGCGTCAAGCAATTACATTTTTTAATCGTAATTAATTACATGACTTCACGAGTTAACTCACGATTATCACAAATGTTATATCTGTTCTAAATGTACTATTATAAAATCAATTCTAGGTTTTCATACTCTTGGCAATAAAAGTGGATTTTTTTTAAACTAATAGAAATAGTTAAAATGAATATTTGAGATCTATAACTGTCAATGGATTCGTCACTAGTCAATCTCAGGACACATTTAGAGAAAGTCAAAGATTCACTCCCACGTTTATCAGTCAGTGAATGGGATGCAATTCAATAATACAATTTATGATTGCAATACGGACCTTGTCTAAGGCAGCCAATGGTTTGAAAAATTGAGGTTCTGTCTTCACAACATTAAAACAGTATAAACAGGATGTCAACATTTTAAAAAGACAAAGTTTAAGGCTTGTTTGACCCTCAAACTTTCATTTGTATTAATTCTGCAGCTCTATTCGGGCTCTAGTGCTGACATCTGCAGTCCATGTAGGGGTTCAGAATTTTCTTTTATATTTATTATGGTTGGCAAATGATCCGAAGCGTGGAACGCCCCCCGTTAGACTGTAGGTGCCTCCTACCGTGCAGCTAGAACCAGGGTTAATGGTACAAGAAGGTCTCGCGGGGGCCGCCATTGTCCTACCACACAGCGTCTCCCGAAACTTGGAGGTGAGCTTCTCGATAACACCGTAGGTCTCCACATAGAAGACGTGGTCCTCCAGAGGCAAGCTGGCCATCTGCTTCAGCGACGCCATATCGGCGCGGTCCACCCCGACAGCGTAGATCTCGATGCCTTCGGCGCGGGCCGTGGCGGAGACTTCCTCCACGTGGTCCTGAGGCCTCCCGTCCGTCACAATGATGGCCACTTTGGCAATGTTCCGAGATGGAGGCCTGGCTCCGGACTCCTCGGTGAAGGCTTGGTCCACAGCCGTCTTGATGGCCAGGCCTGTCATGGTGCCTGCGGCCAGAGGTTCGATACGGGAGATGGCCTTCTTCATGTCGGGCTTGTTGAAGTGGTCTTTGAGCAGGAACTCGATCTTGACCGTGCTGGCGTAGTTGACCACGGCCACCCTGCTGGCGTCGGGGCCGACCGCCAACGTGTCAACCATGAGCGCCAGGAACGTCTTGACTTTGCCAAAATCACTGGGGCGGATGCTCCGTGAGCTGTCAATGATGAAGACCAGGTCCAAGAGGCGGCTCGTGCACTGAGACTCTGGTGACTCTGGTGACCAACATGGCAGCATTATGGCTAGCACTAGCATTACGCGACAGTTGTGATCTCAGACAGAAGCATTGTGGGTAGAACAGCGTAAAGACGACACATTGAACAATGGGGAGGAACACGACTGACTTTTCATCCTGTTTGAGATGCACAGAGAACATTCTGGAATTTGTGCATTGTCTCCAGAAGATTGTCAAATGATACATGGGGCCCGTATTCATTCATTTCACACTGGTCTTATCCTTTCATCCTGAATGAAAAGGATTCTACACAAGAAATAAAACATGTTAAGATAGTCTTGGAATTCTTGATCCTCCCAGCCACTTTCACACGTTTGGACACACGTGTGTCTACTGAATGTTCAACAAAAATTACAAAAGCAACGTACATCTTTGCTCCCATTCTCCATTTGATCTGTCCAAGGCACGCTTGTGCACTAAACAATAAACTTAATTGTCGAGAAAGTGGCCTTATATAATGGAAAATGTCAGCAAGTGATGCATTTGTAGTTTTGTTAGGGATGCATGCAAGATTAAAACATCAAATTATTTAATGCGGTCTGATGGAGACCCCCCCCCCCCCCCGTGATATTATTTGTTTTGTTTTTATAAATAATACAGAGCTAGGATTCAACTGTGTCTATATGGCTTCCTGTTCCTATTATCACTCTTGTGGGAGTGGCTTGCATACACTGTTGGTTTTCATTGGTCTATAGGGCAGTTATGGTGGAGCCTTGTGAATTCTGCCTAGCAACAAAGGCAGAAGAAAAAAATTGATGCATAGCTCGCATTTGACATCCCCCCCCCCCCCCCCCCCATTTGCAGTTATGATTGAGCGAGATCATCAGGTGTGCCGAAAATACACAATTTCACTTGAATGACTTGGTCTGGCTTGCTTATACTGTTGGTTTTTCATTAGTATATAGGGCAGGTATGGTTTGATTTTATGAATTCTGCCTAGCAACAGGAGCAGAAAAAAAACACTCGCGCGGTTCTTATTGGCTATGGAAGAGAAATTAGAATGACAGTCCGATGACCACTTCTGTTTTTAAGTTATATGACCTTCCAGTGAAGTTGGTGCCCCACTATTGTTTAAAAAATTATATTAAAAAAAAATACATATTAACATATTTCCATTCAATATGAACAAGGAGTCAACATTAACTGCTAAACTACAAAAGCAGAAAGAATTAAGCTTTTTAAATAAGCAAACCTGACTGGTAATAGTCTACCTGTTTTCACAGGACTGATGGTGCTGGTGGAGCCGCTTTGGGTACTGACCGGCACTGGAGTGGTGGTCTCCACTGGTGCCAAAGTGGTGGTTGTTGTGGTGGTGGTGGTTGTTGTTGGCGGCAGAGTCGGTGCCATAGTTGGCACTGTGGTTAGTCGCTGGGTGGGAGGGGCGGTTGGGAGGAAAACCACAGGTCTAGTTGCCACTGTGGGGCACGGACTTTTCGGGTAATAACGGCCTTCGGGATTATGGTGGGGGTGGGGGTGGTGCACTACAGGTGGGGCAGGACCTTTGTAAACATGGGGCCCTTCTAATTTGTGCTGATAGTGCCACATAGGGACCGAGGGTCTGTGGTAAGTTACTGGAGGAGATAGTGGAAAAGGTCGATACACTACCGGTGGAGGGATCCCTGGTGGCTGGTAGTGGTAGTGATACCCTCCTCTATACGTGTAGTCACCTCTGTGAACTACAGGGCCACCAAAGAGGAGATCATTAGTAGGTCAAAAGGAAGATCGTGTTAAGTTGACATGGTGTCAGGGATGTGATTTTTCCGCTAATTCGCGGAATTCCGCTTTTTTTATCCCCACCCCCCCCCCCAAAAAAAAAATCGATATTTATTTTTTTATTATTTTTTTTATTTTTTTTAAATTTTTTTTTTTTAAGTAGTAGTTCATTGTGTATGCACATGAGTCCGACAGATAACATCTTCTGCTATAACAAAGACATTTGTGGTATGCTCTAATATGAGTTACTTTTCATTTGGTCATGATATAATTATTTGGTCATGCTCATCCCAACCCCCCCCCCCCCCCCCGGCTAAATTTTCCGATAATTTCACTTTGGTCAAATCACATCCCTGATGGTGTACACCAAAGCCGCATTTCCGCTGAATGGTACAGTTCAGGTCAGTTTGCCACCGTATGGTTTAATCTTCATCAGACTTGCGTCTCAAATGAGTTCAGTTCAGTTTTCCATACACTACAAATGAGTAAAGTTTACATTTCTTTTGCCGGGTATACTGTGAAGTGGAACCTGGAACGATACATCTAAAAATAGATAAAATATTTTGGAATCCTTCACAGAAGACGACGTTGAAAATTAGCACGCTACTGGATTGTACTGAACTGTACTGTTTGGTGGAATTGTGGATTTAAACTCGTTGTTGACTTTTTTAGAAAAATACGCACCGTACCTAAATGAACTGACCTGTTCTGCATTGCGGAAATGAGGCTTTAGTAACTTTCAGTGACAAACAGTAAACAGTAGTGCAAAAATCTTACTCCACCACAAACTTTGTTGTTTTAGTGATCTTTCCAACCACATGGTCATTACGACTTTGCTAATGGTGGCCTAAGACTTTTGCCGCCAAACTGAACCAAAAAAGTGAGTAGTTCACAATGAAGAATAATTCAAAGTTCAGTTTTTTTTTGTGTGTTTGTGTGCTAGCAGGGTCACTTAATGAATTGATCTTAATTTAACGCTTTCTTTGTAGAGATGGAAAAAGGAAAATATCCACACCTGTCCACAAAGGTGTTTTTCAGTAATCCATCTAACGCACAAACAACCACGGCGGAAGGAGCATCCGCTTTCTTTTAAGCACAAAGATGAGTGGAATTAGGAATGTATGTAGTTGGGTTGTTTGCAACAAGTCGAGACTTTACGTTGCTTGTCACAAAAACATCGCTGCCCAATAAAATGGCATCTTCCAGTACTGTACTTTTTTTTTTTTTAATCTGCACTTTTCATTGGACAGCGACAAAAAGTAGATTTCATGCTATGCACTAGACATTCTTCATATAGATTTTTATTTTTTTTTTTTGCAGCTAGAGATATGACATTACCATGTACACTGTTTCGTTAACTGCTTAGGAATTAAATCTTTCCAGGGGAAAAAAAAACATGGTACATGATTAGATAAAACGCTAACTGATTGAAGCAATACGCACATTACACTAAGCTATGTTTCAAACGTATTTCACTTTTAACTCCCAACATTTAATTTATGACGATAATGCTATACTGTATTGGAAGACTACAAATAAAAAATATCTGTCAGTTATTTCACATTTAGCATATAGCATGTACAATGTGTCACTGGTCAAAAAAAAAAAAACGTTTTTTTTTTTTTAAACTCATAGAATACAATTATAAAGTACACATTTAAAAGTGGAATAAAGCTAAAAATAGCTTTCGTATTGCGTTTACACGGAGAGTTTGAACATACTTGCTGGGTTTAGCGTCCTTGTGGGTGGTCGTCCTTTATTCCTGGTCTGTGCAAAACTCTGGCCGTTGAGCTGGTAGGTGGCCAACACGTCTCCCAGCATGAAGGGGGTTCCGCACACCAGGCCCCACAGCCAGTACTTCATCATCACTATCATCCTCATCCTCCTTCACAACTGCCACTGGTGGTCTTCCACCTCGGGGTCCCGAAACTCCTCATATGAGGAGGAAGCCCAAGGCCAACACGTCACGAATGAAGTTTCGTTTGGGGGCTGGGTCACATGACCTCCTGGCCTTTCGGGGAAGGATGGCATGCAGGGTGGTCGAGCTAAAAGAAGCGAGTTCTCAAATGAGCGACAATTCTGGGAAGGAGGGGTCAAGTTCATACAATTATCTAACTGAATACTGTACTTGCATGTGCGTACTACTGTTGTGGCTGACTAGCAGGGGTCTATTTAGTTTATTTATTTGGGAAGAGGCCTTCTTTAGATTTTTTATTTTTTTTTGCATAATAGTACTTGCAGGGATGTGATTTGACCAAAGTGAAATTATCTGAAAATTTAGCCGGGGGTCTGGGGGCCGCTGGCACCCAGCTAGGTCCAGGGCAGTGCCCTGGTGGGGGGACACGGGCCTGGACCTCATGGGTTTTCCGTGTTTTTAAGTACTTTCAATGCACTCACATGACAAAGAAATAGACAAAACAACAGCATAAATTTTCAATGTATATTGAACTATCCCATATAAAATGGCAGTTTTAGTCAACTCAAAATCAGTCACATTCAAAAACATTGGACTGCCTTTGCTTTTAAAAACTATCACTGAGAATATCATCATATCTAACTAATGTGATTACTAAGTTAACACATAAATAATGTTGAAGAGTTCAAATTTCATGAACAAATAATTGTATCATGACCAAATGAAAAGTAACTCATATTAGAGCATACCACAAATGTCTTTGTTATAGCAGAAGATGTTATCTGTCGGAGTCATGTGCATACACAATGAACTACTAAAAAAAAAAAAAAAAAAATTTTTTTTTTTGGGGGGGAGATAAAAAAAGCGGAATTCCGCGAATTAGCGGAAAAATCACATCCCTGTACTTGATTATGATTAAATACTGCAACCAACAATTCAAAGCATGGACTCCCCAAATCAGCACGACAAATCAAATAAGACTCAATTAAAGAACTACAGATGGTCTCAACTCTTTATTGAAGTCAATTATATTAAAGTGGGTATAATGAAATGGAAGAAAAAGAAGCATGGTTAAGTCATGGGAGGGGCATGCAACAACAAATGTTTCACGACAGATGAGTTGATGTCAGGCTGGTTGGCAAAGCAGCTTTCTTTCTCCCTCCCTCTTTGTACACTGCTGGAAAACTAGCTGGCAGCAGAGTGCGATGTAAACATCTGAGCTGGTGGTGTTGGTGAACCACAGCAAAGCTAAATAAATAACACCAAATAATAGTGCTGTGGTGTGCGTCCCAAAACTGAGATGCAACTGTTAAAAAGTCTTATAAAGATCAACAATTAAGGAGCTACAATAAGTGGACTGTCAGTCTACACGAGGATGATGCTGGATTGTTGACTGCGTTTGATTGAAACGTTGAATGGAAAGAAAAAAGGCTGGCGTTCGGTTGGATTTTCTCCGTCATCTTTGCACAAAATATATACAGTAGATAAGAGGCGGAGAGGGTTAAGTGAGGGAATGTAGAAATGCATTTGGCGGCGTGTCGTCGTCGTCCACAGTGGGCTGGTCCTTTAAAACGGCATGTAAGGCGGGGGAGGGTCCTTGTCGGGCATGTTGACAGCCATCTCGTAGGTGGGGAGGTCCGACTGCGTGAGACAAGGAAGAAGAAAGGCGGTTACAGGTGTGGGAAAAGCAAGAGTCAGTTGCAAGGATAGTTGTGATTTGGAGCATTTTTTGATGATGCGTCCATCTAGGATTCGAACCTGGGCCATCTGCACGAAAAGGCAGCATCACGTACAACTACATTACCTGTAATTAAGTGCTGTATTTTGCTTTCACAATCGTATCAACCCTATGAGGGACAGCAGCTGAATATCACTGGTCATTTTTCAGCTAGGTTTCTCTCAAGTAGAGTACAGTAAGTAGTAAATGTGTGTTTGTTATGACCTCTGCTGGTTAGTCCTGCACATGACGCATTAAGTCGCACTTCCTTATGTATACCTGCGCTAAGTAAATAAAATAAATCTAAACATCCTGAACCACTATAATATGGGATTATATCTTCCACCTTATTTCATTGGTATCTATCGATTCAGTATTTTATGTTTTTTTTTTTTTTTTGCAATTGTACCCCCATATGTTTATTTTTATCTTAAAGTCCAGAAGTTTCACATCATTTGTTAACTCCTACACGTTTGTTTTCTCTATTTAGTTCAAATGATTGAAAAAAAAAACTATTTTATTGAATTAACCACTAATTCGTATTTACTGTATATACATGATATGTCAATTTAGGCAACAAAAAAAAAAAGAGAAGAAAATCAAGATGAAACAGCCCTCAAACAAAGCAACCACGTCTTACAAACATTTGACAATATCTTAACTCTTATTCAGTGAGGGTATGCCTTGTGCCAATAATACTATTATACTATCATTTTTACCTGTATCTCACGAGTGCTTTTTGAAACATGTTTAACTATATCATTCGAGCTAATACGCAGCCATTCAACACACCTTTAACAAAAAATATCTCCAATGTTATATGACGTATTGATAGGGACAGTTGCTACTCATCCACAACTTCTCAGCCTTGAAAATCGGCTGTATTATCACATCAAGTTTATCTGTAAAATTTGAATGCGAAGCATTCATGTGACGACGGCATCACCGTTAATATTAATCGATCGCCGAGGCATGTCATGGAAGCTAAGCTAACTAAGCTAAGCTAGCTTGTTTTAGGTGCACGCCTTTGCCTCTTCACGGCGGTGAAACTAGCAGGGGGGAGTGATACAGACCATACTATATCCTGATTGGCTGTCTATTATGAAGTTGGACCGATAGGCCGTGTATCATCACAGTGATTTTGGAGGTGGTTATTTAAAAGGTCAAATTAGTATTTGTCTTTGTATTCACAAACCTGGGGCTGATTATCAAAGGAAAGGAAGACGGCGACATCTGGTTTGTTCCTGTTGTTGATGTACTTGTAGCAGTTCCACACGCAGTTCATCAAATATGCCTGCAAAAAAATAAATAAAAAAAAATCTATACATAAGTGAAAATTCAATCATCTCCGTCTGTACCCTGCATCTTGTCTAAGTCCAAGCATTATAAAAAAAAAATGGATGGATTGATGGAGCCATTTTTACCTTAAGGACAATGAGGAAGGTGAAGAGGACCAGCACGAAGAAAAATAGGAACCGAGGATCCAGAGACAGGAGGTTATCCTTGTACGGGAAATCGGGCTGACGAAAATAGAGTTAGAAAATCAATTAGGTTAAAAGCTACATTCTCATTCAAACTAGTCATACTCTCATGTAAATGACAAAAGAGGCTGAGAAAAGAAGGCGTGGACCAGCCGAGTCATCTGCGTTATGTCAAGAAGTGCGTCATTGAACAACCAGTGGCGACAAAGTCGATGTGCCGAGCCCCGCCCATTAGCTTGGGGACTCACCAGCTGGTCCAGGTACTCCTGTATCCTAGGCAGGTAGGTGAGAGAGCTGCAGGCCACCAGACAGCTTAAAGCAAAGTCGAACATCTGGTAGCAGAAGAACGGGATGAGCAGCCCACTGTGGTGCTGGAGACGAAAGAAGAGCAGGCGTTAATAGAGACTCAAACAAAACCCGCTCTCATTACTAGAACTTGTCTCAAAGGCCATGCGGAATATTAACTCATTCACTGCCATTGACGGCTATAGATGTCAAAAATTCATTTGAACTATTTCTACTAGTTTACTTTTTTTTTTCCCGCACTTTCGTTAACAAGAGTATGAAAACCTAGGAAAAAAATATTGTACATTTAGAACAGATATATATATATTTTTTATTAATCGTGAGTTAACTATTCAAGACATACAATTTAAAAAAAAATGTATTGCCTGACGTGATTTTTAAAAATAAGAAAAGATTAAAAATTTGTGGGGGTTAAAATAAAAAAACAATTAAAATCGTTTTAAATCGTAATTAATCACATGACTTCACTAGTTAACACGATTAATCGCAAATTTTATATCTGTTCTAAATGCTAAAAAAAAATTCTAGGTTTTCATACTCCTGTTAACAAAATTGGATTTTTTTTTTTAAACTAATAGAAATAGTTAAAATGAATTTCTGACATCTATAGCCGTCAATGGCAGTGAATGAGTTAATTGCCATTCTCATCTGCTTGTACTACTTTCCTGTTAAGATGGGGGTTTGACAACATCTTGGGTGACTTATTTGACACAGCTCTCCTTAGTTTGTGCAGGTTAATTTAACCCAGCGCCCATTGACAGTTTGTTAATTGAGGTGAGGTTAAAAACACAATTCCGTGAGAATTTATTGTCGCCTTACTAGCAGTATAATCACTGCTCAAGTTTAGGGGTGGTTAATGAACCAGACAAAGTGGCTCAGACCTGCCCAACTGTTAAAACAAAACAGCAAAAACAGAATATTCATGCACACGTCTGACATGCACACTGCACAAGGGTGTGACACTAACTGTGCAGTTGCCCCCACTACGAGCAGCTCCATCCAAATGCTATTAAAGTCTTGTTGCCATCGGGCGGGCCTGAGAGATAAAAATGAATTGCAGTGAGGGAACATAGCGTGGCTGGAGGAATTCTTGTGGAAAGCCGGGTACCGAAAAAAAAATGGAAATGAGTGTTGTCCTTGCAACAGTTTTCAGGCAGGCGAAATAAATGTGCACTTACAGTAATGGCACCATACAGCAACATAGCACTGATAGTGACCATCAGTAGAGAAATGGCCAATCCGGCACCGGCATTACCTGGTTGAATACAAGTGAAAAGATATTTTGGCACGTTTAATACAATGCTTACCCATTTTTATTAAGTCAACATTTAAATAACAAAAAAATAAAAAAATCACACCCACACAAATGATACAAACGTTATTCAGCTAGCTTTTGCCATCAAGGAAGAGCATTTGTGGCTAATAGATGCCATGACTGATATTATATATCATTTCAGACACACAAAAAAAGCCACCGGGCAAAATAAAAAGACCACAAATGAAGTCAGTAAGAAGTTTACGCGCCACATTAATAAACTGTTTTTGGATAACAGCACAACAGTGTTCTGCAGCGGTCATGAGTCGTTTCACTTTCACCAATCACAAGATCGACAAATTGCAATTAACCAACCTGACATCCTGTCAGATGTTAAGTAATGGTCAATAACTGCATACTGTAAGTTGACAGAGGGAACGCTTTCCGGATGGGTCGCCGCAACTGTTAGCAGGATTCCCATCAACAGGTTGATTACCTGTTGAGGAGGAATACACATCACCATTAACAACCCATACAAAACAATACAGTTAAGTCCTTGAGGCTAATCTCATGAGCATAAAATAGTAAAATAATGAAACTGAAATAATGGTTACCCCAACGTGTGTATGTGTGTACTGTAGGGTAACTATTTTTTCTCCTCATTTACAAAGTTCTGAAAGACTGCAGAGTACTTTTACAGTGAGAACTGTTGGACTATATTGTATGTACGTAGTTGTAAGACAATTGTTTATATAGGTAATCGTACAAGACGTTTTAAATTAGAGTGTATGCACCGTGTTGTTTTTGTTTGGGGGCGGGGCGGGGATTGACTTCAAATAGCTTAGTGAGAAATTTACAAACAAAATGTTTATCATGGTATAGTTCACCACCAATTACTTATCGTTGCATTTCTGATCTCTTTTGCACAGTAATTGTGCGTGCGTGTGTGTTTTTAAGATATCAAAACTTCTAGTGTGTTTCGCTTTCGGTTATACTTCATGTTACTTCACGCTAGCTATGACGTTGACCGACCTACATGTCATGTTTGTTGTTCGACAACAGCTGTTACCCTACTTCAGTGGCTATGGGTTCTTCTGTCCATACTTTCCACACAATGATGGCATTTTTAACCACGTTGTTGAAAAGTAAACAGCTAAAACGTGCGCTAAAATCGAGAAACTAGCCTGCTAACATTAGCATTTGCGGCTAACATGACATTCAACCACTGTTTGGGATTCAAGGCCATTTCGTAGGAATAACAAATCACTTAGAATGACAGAGTCGACGTGGATTCACATACTATTTGTTACAGTGACACATATGTGACATTAATCGTTTCTAACATTCGCGATGAATCAATACATTTCGATTTTGTTACGTACCATGTACCATGTTCCGAGGATGATCGTCCCCGTCCGGACATGGCAACATCCACAGCACCTTGTGCTGTACAGTTTGTCTCGACCGAGTTTAAAGTGCTGCATTCCCAACGTAGTATCGGTAGAGTCCGCAAAAGTGTATAAAAATATTCTATAATGAAGAAGGGCAAGAACGTCTTCTCTCGACGAGCTGCACTTCCACGTCTCTCCGGATGAAAACAAACACCCGGAAGTTGAAGCAAGTATGGCACGACAGGAAGGTCAAAAACATTGCAGCGGAATCACACAATATTGCGAAACGCTTATTATTACCGCAGTGTTTCTGAAACGTATTTTTTGGTCCAGTCAGGGATATGGTGGAGTAACTTCAACTGCATAATACTACTAACACCAACTAAACATATCTATAATTAATTGAACCAGCAATGGGAGATAAAGGTGGAGAATATGAGGGAAATGCAAACGATAGAACCAAGGTGATGAAAACGACCCTGGGGAGATGCTATAAATAGCTAGTAATCTACAAGAGAAAAGATGCAAAGAAGGGCGAGAAAAATGAAATTCCCTTTGAGTAACGGAACTACAGTACATCCAAGCATTGAGGGACTACTAGAGTGTCTGAAGCTCCACCACTTGTACTAAGACTGCTGACTTCTCTAGACTCACTACAAGCTCAGTCTGACCTTCAGTTTAAAGTTCACCTGCAGTACATAGAGGACATCCTCATCCATCCTCATCATCAAGAGCAAACTAAAGAATCTGTCAAAATTGATTGAGAGGGATGCTGGCCCAAAGAAACGTCATGAGAAAGACTAAACACACTAGCGCTAAACACTATAATAATCAGCAGAATGGTGAGTATTTTTTGTTTGTTTTTTTCATGTTATAGATAATTATTTATTTAGAACTGCTCCAGATGATGTATGTGGCACACTTGTGTGCTATTGCATGTTTATATAGTACAGCACCGTGAAAGGAACGCTGCTTGTATATTTAAGAAAATGTGTTTTGCTCATGTATTATTATTATTATTATTATTGTAAAATGAAGATTCTGGTTGTAGTTGTTTTATGTTCGATATTATGTTCAGCATTTTAGGCACGTTCATGTCGTTGCAAAGATTTACATGCAGCAACATGAGACCGCTAAAAAAACAAAAAACAAACAAAAAACAAACAACAAAAAAAACAAAAAACGTGAATGACGCGTTTACGTTTCCTCGAAAGTCGGATTACAGATGGAGATGGAAATATTTGTGATTTGTGTATGCAATAAATGCGCTTAAACTTTGCAACTTCATTTAACAAATAGGTTAAAAACAAACAAAAAAACATACATACAGACAAACATACACCTGCGATGCGTTCTTCGCCCAGGTCCCGGATATATTGAACATTAACATTGCTCAACAAGCACATATTTTAATGGAAATATAAATAAAATAACCACGGTTAACACAATCAATAAAGATGAACGTGCACTCATCCAAGTGCAGACAAACAAACAAATAACTTGCTGTTACTATCACATATGGTAAAATTTTCAAAGGTTTGGAAAATTTGGACTTCCGGCTGACACGGGAACGCAACACAGGCACCTTGATGGAACATGAATGAGAAGCGTAGCTTTGTTTATTTAGCTGATCCAGAGACCATGTTTATAATCGCAGTATTCGTACGGACGCAATGTTTGCCAAATTGAGATCTAAGAATAGCTGATTTAAAAAAGCAACATCAATTTAAAATTTCATATCCGGTGGCCGTAATTTTGAATGAGCTAAACTAGCGGCAAAGGGGCCTTTGAATCCGCGGTGTTTGGGTAAACCACAACTCGGGGATTAAAGTGATATTACCGTGCAGACGCCTTGGATTATTGTATAGGCCGTCAGACGCGCGTGTCCGTTATACCAACGGCTGGGAGCTAACTATGTCACACACGGGACCCCCTCCCCGATGGCGGAATTGTCCCAGAAGAGGACAACCAGTGGCAGGTGAAACAGCCGAGCTCGGATTACATTTATTAACGTTATTTACATTACATATATCTTATTTGACGTAGCGACATATCTGCTGTTTGTGTATTCCCACCCCATACTACGATTACATTTGAATCCAATATTGAAATATTATAATAATACAGTTTAACCGTTAAGTCATAGCATCACAATATGCTAACATTAGCGAGTAGTGTAGCATTTGTAAAAAATAGGAGTTACTATAACGTACAGTAAATGCATCATTTTTGGCTAAGTAATACTTATATAATTAGCTTTATGTCGTAACGTTAGTGGTGCTGTTTGGTCTTTTATTAACTTTTCATGTATTTTATTTTTTTTAAAATAAGGATAGTTTACTAGTAGCTTAGCTATCAGGAGGGTTGCGTATATCACGTGTCAAAACAAACCCAGTGTACGCATGCGCACAATGAGGATTAGAGCGCGTTGCTGTTCTAAATACTGTATCTATAAAAAGTAATAGAAGATTAATTATAAATCCTCCATTTTTAAACTTTTATTAATTGTAAGGAAATGTCACAAATTCTTCAAAATATCAAATATTGTCCCCTAAGTGCCATACAATGCAAACTATAAGGCAATCATGAGTATTTAACCATGTTTTCTTATGTTTGTATACATCAACTTTCTATACATATGAACCCTCTCCTCATTAGGGTTGCAGGTAAGCTGGCACTGTGGACTGGTTGCCAGGCAGTTGCAGGTCACAGATAGTGAACTATTCACTAGCATCCACACCTATAGATAAATTCAGTCTTCAATTAACCTAACGTGAATATTTTTGGAATGTGGGAGGAGTACTCAGAGAAAACCCACGTAAAAGCAGGGAGAAAATGCAAACCACACATTATGTCCAGATGAACAGTGAGGTAGACGTGCTAACTAGTTGTCCACCATGCTGTCCTTTTTTCTTTGTTTTCTCCAGGTAAATTCCTGCCTATGAAAACTATGCTGGGTCCCAGATATGATGATCAAGTTGCAGAGGAGAACCGATTTTACCCGAGCATGCTGTCTAACTACTTGAAGAGTTTAAATGTAAATCTTTTGAATCACCACTATTTGCCTCTTGTATTCAAAACATAGCATCATATCAAATTATAATTTTTTTGCCCTCTTTAGGTTAAAATGGGTTTGCTCGTGGATTTGACGAACACAACTCGCTTCTACGACCGCAATGACATCGAAAAGGAAGGGATCAAATACGTTAAACTCCAGTGTAAAGGGTATGCTATGTTTATGATTTTGGCTTGAATTGTTGTTTGTCTATACAGACCCCTCCAAAAGTATTGGAATGGCAAGGTCAGTTCCTGTGTTTTTGTTGTGTATTGAAGACATTTGAGTTTCATATGAAAATATGAGAATATAAAAATTCTGAATTCCAGCTATCACAAAAATGTGGTTTAAATGGATGCAGTATTATATGCTTACGTCTTTCTTTTTCCCCAGGCATGGAGAATGTCCTTCTAAGGAGACCACTGCTATGTTCATCAGACTCTGTGAGCACTTCATAGAGAAGAATTCTACAGACCTAATAGGTGAGGATCCAATATCTGTAGTTTGACTGAATGAGCCTATATTATTTTTAATATATTTTTCACTATATCAGTTGTGTAGATTAAAGCAGTAGGCTCCTAAAAATAATTGTACTACTACATTACTATACCATTAAAAAAACAAACATTAGTAACCCCTTCCAAATTTTTAATCACAACTATATTTGCAATAATGTTATATGTAATATGATGTCAATTTTATTTGTGGTATTTGATTTTTGGCAAGATTTTATATAGCTTTCTTAAGAGTAAGAAGCTAATGCTGGCTAGCCAATGATAATTATTTGTCAATATGCACACCATAAACTTCATTTTCTAACAAACGTTGCAAAAATGAGTACACACCAATGACAAGAAATTCTAGCAGAGCCACAAAAAAAATAATTAAAAAAAATGTATGTCACAAGAATTCTGAAAATTTATTTTGTGTTCACTGCGTAATTGATAAAAGCTCATTTCAAAGGGTGTGTACTCATTTATGTTAAATGTGCTGCATCACAATAGCTATTTTCTGCACATTATAAATAACATAAAATGCTTGCACACGTTGAAAATGTCTGTACATAATAGATTTGATTTGATGTTATGGGAACAGCTCAAGCTTTTCAGACTCTTATTTTTTTTTGCTTCCCATTTCATGTACTTATCTGTTACCATCATTTTATTCCTTGGACACGGCGGTTTCAATTTATTCCGCTCGGCAGGGATTGCTGGAACACTGAATATTAAACGCCACGACACACGCTTGTTTCATTCCTGAATATAGAACATAATTTTTATATTGCCTCTCATGCTTTGAAGACCTTACCCAAGGGGCTCTAAACATAGAGAAATCAATGCAGCAGAACAGAAAATCAGAACACCTTTGAATTTTCACTGTTTATTTAGTCCACTCTTTTTGCTTTTTATGCAAAATCATTATGGGCATTTTTTTCCCCTAGCCTGTCCCCCTCAGCTGCCTGGAATACAGAATGGTGGCTCTGTTTGACTTTTTTTTTTTTTTTTATTGGAACAATTTTTCTGTGCAGTTTGAAATACTCCCTCTGCGGTTTGTATCGATTTTTATTGGAAATGCAGTCAAACAGAAAGTGGTTTGTGTAGGGACAAGAGAAAAAAAGAGAACAGAATAGACATTTTAAAAAAACAGCGATTGCAGAATAATGTGGTATATGAGTTACTGTAGCGCTATATAAGAGTTATGTTCTGACCAGTGAAGGAAAAGGTACACCATGTGAGGAAGGGATTTTGCTGGTTTCGGTCAATAGGGGGCACTCTTTCTCTTCTTTGGAACACCCTTTATTTAAACCGCACCAGATGAACTTCAACAAACGCCTGTCTGGCTTGTAACACAAACTGCTTGAACATAAGATCACTACGTGTGAGAGCGTGTCCAATTTTTAGCCTCCTGGTGATTGTGCTTGTTTTCTTTTCTGTGTCCAGATTAGGCAGCTCGGCTTGTAAATGTGATCTCTAGGCACTTACGTCATTTTCATTCCATCTTCAGTCGTGTGCGACGTTGCCGGGCAAACTTTGTGTGCACAGGGAGTGTCACTGCAGTTCCACACATACAAAAGACGGCCTCTTGTGGTATTGTAAATTAAGGAGGGTAATTCACGTTTAATATTGCTAGAAATGATGCATTGCTAAAACCCCCTCATGCACCTGTTGGATTTCAGTTTAGCTTTCAAGACTAGCTTATGTAAAATGTGTACAATGTGTGTACTTGAATTTCAAAATGTATGTTGTAAACAATGACTTTTGAATAACTTGAATGGGGGTTTTAAAATGTTGCAATCACATCACAGTCATGGAATCTGTAGCCTTGCCAGGCTCGATTTTAACCACACATAGGATTTGCCGGCGGTAAATATTGAACAGGCTTTATGATTGTCAACCCAACTGTTTTCCAAGCAGATCAGGGAGGAAAAATCACTAGTCTCTTGACATAGACCACACCAAGGGTTAATCAGTCAGGATAATCTTTCAGAGATGTCAAAGAATTGGGCCCTTGCTTACTTTGATCGCAAGGAAGGCACTATGTATCGTGGATCCCCGCCATTTATGGGGGTAAAATCTGCGAGCGATAATTTGATGCCCCCCAATAATTGCCACAAGATGGCGATGAAGAACAACGTTTGTCTAAATAAAGCGCCTCAATTCACTTCGACATAGTTCCTTGGCACCAAGATTCCACAAGATGACGAATGTGCGTGTTGTTTTGTTGCACAATAATGTTGTTTAAAACAGAAAATAAATTTCCAGCGATTATTGGAGGATAGCTTCCCCAAAAAAATTACACATGCTGACCCACAAGTACGCGAAGGTTCATATAACAATTTTTTATTTGTATTTTTTAAATCCGCAAATAGTTGAATCTTATATGCAGACGTTCACTCGTGCCACCTTTAAAGAACACTGGCACTATTAATCGTTTTAAATTTATAGCCAATGTTGTAGTTATGACTTTACCACTGAATAGCATTATTCATTGTTATTTTTTTTTAATTATTCTGCTGTTTTCTTTGGTGTCCCAAAGGTGTCCACTGCACGCATGGGTTCAATCGGACAGGCTTTTTGATATCTGCTTACTTGGTGGAGAAGATGGACTGGAGGTAAGGTTCTGATCTCACTCACCACAATTGAACTGCTAATACAGTGTTCCCCACCTCATTTGTGCCAGACTAAAAAAAAAAAAAAGTTCGATACATTTAAATGTCTTAACTCTTTGACTGCCAGACGTTTTCAGAAACGGGTTGTTCCCAGTGCCAGCCGATTTTAAGCATTTTGACTGATCTTTCAAGGTCCATAGAAAATTATGTGTTTGGACTATGGAAACACATATAGTACCAAATGAAAGATTGGACTCTCATCTTTCATCAGAAAAAAAAGTTTGTTTCTACCTTATTCCGTTCTTCAGTAATCAACAATAGAAAATGGTTAGTTTCACCTCTGTTTTGAAACAAACGTCTTTTAACGTCTTTGGCACTCCTCCATAGGATTTTACTAAACGTTATTTAACGTTTTTGGCAGTCAAAGAGTTTTAAAAGAGGGATGCATTTATTTAAAAAAAAAAAGTTACGTTTTTTCACTGCAGCGTCGATTTTCATATATTCTGAGTGGGTCTTGAACGCCCCCTGCGAAAAATTGTATTCACTGTAGTTACAAGATGATTGTTAGTGATTGGTTCCGCCCCCACAATCTTGTTGCGAAAGGTCTCCCGTGACAAGCGCAACCCTACAGTGTTCTGCAATTCCCTTTCATCGGCCGGTAATCCCGTTCTCCTTTCAATTGTTACCGCATGTCGGATAACATAAAGACGTCACTATCAATCAACGCAGGCAACGCAAAGCTGGCCTGTTAGCAGAGCTTATCGCCCTCATGCCAGATATGAGTGCATTACAGTGAGCGATCGTGGTGGGTGGGATGATCCGGCAGGGGTCATTGGACAGAGGTGGGGCAGGTCGTCTGAGAGAACAAAAATTCCTGGAAGCTGCTGTAGACATGTAGGCTGATTAAATCCTCCCACCACCCACTACTTCCTGTGTAATGAATATTCCCAAAGCGTTGGGCTCATCCTGTGTGTTGTGAGATAATGCGACTCTCAGATGAACTCCTTGCACGCCAATTTCCCCCTCCCCGCCTTTTTGTAATTTCCAAGTAATACCAAGTAATAGTAATTACAAATTCATCCATCTCTAAACTTTTATAGGTGGGTTTATTTAGATATGCAGTCGCAGAACACTTTCATTTGAGATGACCTTAATAACCTCTAGGCTACATACGCTGTGATAAATTGTGGTTGCCTCTTCTATTAGACAATACAAGGGGTTGGAATGAAGCATAATTACATTAGAGCTTACATGACTTGCTTGATGTTTTGAACAGGATAGGGTAAAAAAAAAAAATAACACGGCCACATTCGGCCTCCAAATTCTACAGGAAACACGTTTGGTTATAGCAGGTTCATTAGTCTGCCTGGCGTGCTCATACACTTTAAAGATAAATGAAAGTTTAAAATTTCAGTTTTGAAAAACTTTATTCAGAGTAGTATCAGCTCTAAATATCGGCCATTGACCAATTTGAATACTAATAATCGTCATCGGTCTATCGCTAGCTGCAAGACATAATTCCAAGTCTTAGCATTTTTGGGCCTGACTGGTTTTGCACCCGGTTAAGAGTGTGCTTCAAGTTTGGAAGTCTTCGTCATGACTCCTTAAATTCAATTTTGCCCCTCAAAACAATAATAGTTAATTCTAAATAAATAATAATAATAATAAATAAATAAATTATTAGACAGTGTATATTTTAATTTGTTTCATATTTTTTTTACATATTTGTATTATTTTATTTAAAAATAATTTTCATAAAATGTAACTTTGAACATTATTTTAATGTGATTCGACATAGAAACAAATTTGACTTAAAAACAACCTCTAAATTAATATAATAATAAGAATAAATAGACAGTGCATATTTTAATTTGTTTAATATTTTTTACACATTTTTATTATTATTATTATTTTTAAATCATTTCATAAAATTTAACTTTAAATCAATATTTAATGTGATTCGACTTTTTCAAATTTGACTTAAAAACAACCTCTTGGAACCCATTGTGTTCGTAAATTGAGGACTACCTATATAACATTTTTTCCGTAAAATTGCATGACATTGAATGGCAGTTTTCTGTTCTTCCAATTTCTAGTTCCTGATCATAAAATGGCCACAATTTCCGAGTACTGATACTTTGAAATAAGGCCTGGTATGGGCCCAAAACCCGTTTGTTGCATTTATGCATCTCTTATGGTGTCAATCAAGACTGAGTAGTTTGTTTGTGAAGCAAAAATATTCAATCCACATCTTGTCGATTGAGCATCATCTGGTCAGTGTGCTGCGAGTTAGAAATCATAATCCCGCCTGTGTTTCCTCTTATCAGCGTGGAAGCAGCCGTCGCAGCTTTTGCCCAGGCCCGGGCCCCTGGGATCTACAAGGGTGACTACCTCAAAGAGCTTTTCCGTCGCTATGGAGATGAGGAGGACGCGCCCGCCGCCCCCACGCTGCCCGAGTGGTGCTTTGAGGACGACGGTGGGGAAGTGGACGACGACGGGAACGCACTTAACCAGGAATCCGGGCCCAGCTCGTCCGGCTCGGCGCCCGGCAAGCGAAAGAAGGAGAAGCTAAAACTGGTAGGACTTTGTGCGCGCATATAAATGGGCGCTGCGTTACAATAGTGCTTTTTGGCCTTGTTGCCTCAACACATTTAACAATATGCTTGTTTGCTTTTAATCCTGAAAAAGGAAGCACTGAATCATCTCAAGTTGCTTTTGATTCAATTTATCCATCAACATTAACCTGATTCTCCCACTCTCACTTCTAAAATGGACACTTCTAAAATGGAGTCGTTACCACTCTTAAGTAGTTAAAAAAAAAAAAACACTTCAAGACAATCACTTTGGAAAGGAAATGATCCCCAAAAGCAAAGGGTAAATCCGTAAGTGCATTGAAAGCTCGTGTCAAGGCAAATTCAATTTCTCTGGATGTGATGGGCCGCAGCATGGAGTTGTGGCGCGGGACCAAGCCGGCAGGCAGAGCTGCAGCTTGCACCCGGCATTTACTCCAGCATCATTAAGGAGTACAGTCGCTTGGTCGTGGTTGAGTAGCCATCTCAAGGTTATTCGCGCTGGTTGGTGGCCAATTGGCTCTTTTTGAGAAGTAGACTTCACATCTGCTTCGGTGAAATACATTGCACTTTAAAGCTTATAATGGGGGAAATAGAGTCCTCAACATAAAATGATTGCACCCCTATTAAAAAGCAAGCTTTTTATCCATTTATAAGGGCCTTATTAATAAAGATCCCTAATAGCGGGTGCTAAATTGTCAGATTTCATGCTATGGGTGGGCATGTTGCGCTTGATCTACTAAGATTAGATCTTTTACCAAGATTCCAAATAGCAGGCGCTAATTTGTATGTTCAAAACAGATTGCACACCCTGTTGGCAACCGGTTGAAAAGTGATGAAGACCGCTGCACTTTTAGGTATGGGAAATTTGGGAAAGCACCGCAACGCACAATCAAGTTAGAATTGATAGAGAAAAAGAAAGAAAATATAGCTTTCTGATCATTTTTGGGAAGCCAGCAACTGCATTAAAAGTCATGTTTGATTTAAATAAGTTGTATTAAATTGGTTTTATAAAAATAAAAATATATTTTTTTTTCATGTTTTTTTCTTTGACTGCCAAAAACGTTAAATAACGTTTAGTAAAATCCTATGGAGGAGTGCCAAAGACGTTAAAAGACGTTTGTTTCAAAACAGAGGTGAAACTAACCATTTTCTATTGTTGATTACTGAAAAACGGAATAAGGTAGAAACAAACTTTTTTTTTCTGATGAAAGATGAGAGTCCAATCTTTCATTTGGTCGTATGTGTGTTTCCATAGTCCAAACACATAATTTTCTATGGACCTTGAAAGATCAGTCAAAATGCTTAAATTGGCTGGCACTGGCGACATCCCGTTTCTGAAAACGTCTGGCAGTCAAAGAGTTAAATTGAAATTGAATTAAATTATAATTTTTAGTTTTAAATGTAAGTTTGATTTAACTCGCCCCGAGTGCGTGTACCTGCCCATCTGAAATGACCCAGACACAAGGAAATTACGTTACAAGGAGTTTCGAAGAATTCGGCATGACTCCTTCTTGTGACTGGCTCCAAGTCTGCCCTTAGAACATTTAGAAATCCCAGAGCTGCATTGCTAAACAGAACATATGTAATGATCATTTTTTTTCTGACCTGTAAAAAATATTTACACGGGCAGAAGTTCTCTGCACCGCCTCTCATTTTGTCTGTGCTACACAAGATTATTAGAGAAATTTATTTTTGTATCCGTGCACTGACTTTGCTGCAGAGTATATGCCATAGAAAATACAGATACCAAAAGGAAACTCCATTTATGACAAATACTTTGGGGTGTACTAATTTAAGTTGTTTACTGTACCCCCATCGCTTAGAAATTTAATTATTGATTCACTGTGTGCATTATTTATAGTACAAATTACATACTCTGACTTAGTTATAATAGATTTCCTCTGAGACTGACTTCAAGCCCGCCCCTGCAGCTAATCATATAATTATAACATTACCCAATAGAACATGCACTTACATCTACGAGTACTACCATTTTTTAAATCCCGCTTATCCTTTGCACAGACAAACAGAAGCTGGAGCTTTTTTTTTTTTTTAATTTTTTTTAGTACACTCAACCTAGAAATGACTGAACTGAGATTTGAACCCACATCCCAACCTGAAGCTTTTTGCTGTGAGGAATGCTTGATAACCACTTGAACAATATTCTCAAACAAGCATACAAAGTTTCTTCAGGTAATGAGGAAGGGATCTTGAAGCAAAGGAACAAGTTTATTAGGTTGAATTAATATATAATTCATGTAGGGAGGGAGTGATGTGGAAAGGTAAAAAAAAAAAAAAAGCTGGATTGATGATGTTTTCCAGACGCTTGTTTACATCGCTCCGAACAACTTTTTTTTGACTCCAACACAGACGTCTTTCATTCTTCCTCCCAGGGGGCAGTATTCCTCGAAGGTGTCACGGTGAAAGGTGTCACACAGGTCACCACGCAGCCCAAACTAGGCGAGATCCAAAGAATGTGTCAGGAGATGGCCGAGTGGAACAAGTAAGTGCAGTACCTTCTTTTGTGCTTCTTTTGCCCCTGCGGGGAAATTTGTGTGCGTGCGTTTGCATACGTGGGCGTATTGTGAGAGGCTCATTTCTCTTCTGTCACCTTTTTCCTTTTCTTTTTTGTTCTCCTGATCCTGACACTTTGAAACAGGCGAGAGAGTCAGGAATAGATTTTTCTTGCTTTTTAATGAAATGACTGCCTCAACTGAGGGAACAGTCAACATTATTTCCATTTTCTGCTCTCTTCCAAAGTTGTTTTACCTGTACGTATATTGCTGGATTTTATTGAGCTACTTTCTAAATATAGTTAGAAATTGACTGTAGTAGTGGCAGTGGTTCTCTTAACTCTTTGACTGCCGACCGTTTTCAGAAAAGGGATGCCGTGGGTGCCAGCCGATTTAAGCATTTTTGACTGATCTTTCAAGGTCCACAGAAAATTATGTGTTTGGACTATGGAAACACACATACTACCAAATGAAAGATTGGACTCTCATCTTTCATCAGAAAAAAAAGTTTGTTTCTACCTTATTCCGTTTTTCAGTAATCAACAATAGATAATGGTTAGTTTCACCTCTGTTTTGAAAAAAAACAAAAACGTCTTTAAACGTCTTTGGCACTCCTCCGTAGGATTTTACTAAACGTTATTTAACGTTTTTGGCAGTCAAAGAGTTATTTACCCCTAATCGTCCACATCACGGGTCAGCAATCTTTACTGGCAAAAGAGCCATTTTAGGCCAAATAAATAAGCAACAACTGTCAAAACTGGCAAAACATTTGAATATTGTGATGAGTGATAGTATTGGTCCAATGTTAATTAGAGTTGCACCACAAGTCCACAACACAAAAATATGGAGCATCCAATATGTACAGACTCATTTACCTTTCGTCTTACGTTTTTTTGATTTTTTGTTGTTGTAATTTTTCCTACTTCATTTTTCATATATTTTCATACTGCCTTTCTGTCAAATTTCTTTTTTTTTTTCAGTTTTAATTATGGTGGACATATTATAGTCATTTTCTGTCTGTCTTCATTTTTGGGACATTTTATGCCTTTTTCTGCTATCAATTTTCTGGTATTTTTTGCCAATTTTGTGGACATTTCATGTTCATTTTTTGCTTTTCCTCTTCCCTTTTGGACATTTTATGGTCACTTTTTATCTAAGGTATTTAAAAAAAAAACACTTTTTCATCTACCCTTTGTCTCTCCTATTCTGACAAATTTGGATTTTTTGAATGTTTAATTATTATTATTATTTTTTAATCATTAATTAATTAAAATAATATTTTATCAAAAAAAAAATAAAAACAAATATGTGGAAAAAATATACATTTATTTAATTTTTATTTTTAATTTTTATTTTTTGGAGATCCACAGGGAGCCACAGGAGAGTGATTAAAGAGCCACATGTGGCCCCAGAGTCGCAGGTTGCAGACCCCTGGTCTACATAGTTAACTTCAGTACATAACAAGCAGGCTTTTACCAGTCTAGAAAATACCACGCCCAGTTGATGTTGACTGTCAAACTAAACTTGAAACAAAGAATTACACCTTGCATATGTACCAGACAAACTGCCTAAAGAAAGGCCCAGCTAGCTTTAACCGTTTAAGCAACAGATTGAACACAAATGGTCCAGTAACAACATGTAGGAAGACAACATAACAGTACTGTACTCAGTCGCAGTGCTGTACTGATGAGCACTGAGAGGAGTTGAGGACACGCCCCCCTGCAACATGATAGGCTGCTGCAAGGAGACAAGGAATGCCTCAAACTCAAGTGTGATTTATGATAATGTGCCAAGGCAGGCACACCAGAAAAATCTAATCCCTTATTGTGTAACTTAGCAAAAATGCGAGACTTCAGCAACCAGGATTAGCTCTGAATGTGTGTTTAGACAGTGATAACCCTAGAATACCAAATGGATAATATTGGGATGTAGAAGAAATGGACATGTTACACACATCCTGGTTGCTGTATACAATATGCCTAAAATGACAGTAAGTTTGACATCAATATTAAAAGAATTACACTATTATAGTCTATCAAATGTCTTCATATAATTGCTAATGACTGAATGCAATTGCGTAGCTTGGGGCTGCGCGCTTTAATCTGCTACAAACAGTATTTTTTTTAATTGCCTCATCAAGTGCAAACAGTCAAGAGCAAGATTGCTTATCACAAAATAGTTGACACTTGTTTGGCTGGAAGAAAGTCTTTGAATGACAATACAATGGTTTTGTAGACTTCAAGATTTATTCTGTTGCGACCAACATGAGTTCCATTATTTATTTAAGACTTCAAAAGAAGAAAATGTATGCCATACCACAAGATGCAAACCACCAGAATTGAAAGGCCAGATAGGATTTTGCAAAGTACAGAGATGGAACCAAAGCTTTACGGTCTGATGAGACCAAGATGAACCTCTACCGACATGATGGAAAAGTATAGAGAAAAAGAGGATCTGCTTATCATCCAAAACACCCAAAAAATTTACAAAAAAAAAAAGGAACTGTACGTCATCCATAAACAATGAAGTGTGCAACATCCGCATAGACAGCGGAGATTTCTTTCAAACACAGTTCATCCACTTCTGCCGTTCTTTGAGTGACATCTCTTGTCAGTGGCCTCAAATAAAACATGGCAGACTATAATCGGGCCCCCGGTTCCACCTGTCTTCACCAATCTGTCGGATCGCCCAAGAAAGCTGCTGCGTCTATAAGTGATCGAATTGGATCAACACGTTATGTATGTTCCTTTTGCTTGTAGATCTGGTTTTCCTGGCGCTCAACCCGTATCAATGGATCGACAAAACCTTTGCTTCTTGGAGCAGCATCCCTACAAAGTCAGCTGGAAAGCTGATGGAACACGGTGAGTCTTGATCATAATGCTGCGTGTCAAACTGCTTGATTTGGAAAATCATACCTCAAAAAGCCTTACAGACCGTGCAAAATTAATATTTGCTTTGCTTGTGAATAGATCACTTGATATTCAGCAGTTCTGATAGAAGCTTGGCAGCCTTGATCATTTAAAAAAAAAACACATTTTTAAAGAGTTTAAAGCAGAGGATAAAGTAAAATGTCTGACTGTGTTATTTGGTTTTGGCACCTTTGCTGAGTCTCCTTTAGATGTTTAATGGGTTCATATCTATGCCTGTCTACTGAGGGGTGTCAAAAATTCATTAGAACTATTTCTATTAGTTTAACATTTTTTCCACTTTTGTTAACAAGAGTATGAAAACCTAGAAAAAAAATTGTACATTTAGAACAGATATAAAATGTGTGATTAATTGTGAGTTAATTCGTGAAGTCATGCGATTAATTACGGAAAAAATTAATCGCCTGACGCTCCTAATTCTTAAATCTTTTTTTTTTTATAATTTTTTTTAAGTAATCTTTTTAAACAAATTTTTTTTTTAAGAATATTCAAAATTAGTGGTGTCAGGCGATTATTTTTCTTTAATCATAATTAATTGCATGACTTCACTAGTTAACTCAATCAATCAATTTATTTCATTATTTTTTTAAAAGAAAAAAGACAATAAAAAGCAATATTCAAATTCCAAGTAAAACAAAAGAATGAAAGGGGACAGGAAAAAGTAAAACTTTTGTCTGCCCCTGATCAACAAAAAAACAAAAAAAACACGATTAATCACAAATTTTGTATCTGTTCTAAATGAACAATATTTTTTTTTTCTAGGTTTTCATACTCTTGTTAACAAAAGTGGGAAAAAATGTTAAACTAATAGAAATAGTTCAAATGAATTTTTGACGTCTATAGCCGTCGATGGCAGTGAATGAGTTAATTACTGGAGTCATCACTATATAAAATATAAAAAGTCTACACACCCTGTTTCAAATGTCAGGTTTTTGTGATGTAAAAAATGCACACAATTGAAAAATAAAAAGCTTACAAATAACCTGGTTGCATAAGTATGAAGTATAAACCCCCAATTATTTTGATTCCAAGCATTTTTAAAATCGATTTCACTCTCCAGTCTTGTGCTTCTTGTCATTGCCTTTCCTTGCCTTGGCATGATGTCACGCTGTTTATCAAGCATCCCAGCTTCGTATCCCCAAGTGGACAAATAAGCCTGATCCATTGCAAACCACTTGGACCACTTTGTAAAAACCTGGCATAAGAGCGCAGTCTTGCACATTGATGGCACTGGTAATGACGAGCAAAGCTCTTATATCTTGAGCCTCCCCCGCCGGTACTCATCTGTCAGTCGTGCCACCGGACTTGACCAGGGAAGAAGATGACACAATGGTAGCCCGCGCCTCATTAAGACTTAAGTGCTGTGGGACTGGCCTCACACATATGGCTAAGATTGAAGTGGGCGAGGGACACCCAATGAGGTATTACAGACGTATCAGGTTGTATGTTTTCACGATTGATCGTGTAATACATTGACAGATGTTACTAATGACCGTGTAGACAGGTTGATGTGAATAAGGTAAGCATGATGAAGAGGACCACTTAAGACGGTAGAAGGCATTTAATGGTCTCCCGCTTGCGTTCCTCTGAACATGGCAGGGTTCGCTGTGGCTAACTGGCCCAATTAGACAACAGAGGAAACGGCTTCTCCTCACTGCATACTTATTTGCCATTGTACCAGATACTAGAAAATCTCAGTTTGATACTCTTGACAGTGGTCCTTTTTAAGAACTCACTCGAGCGCCTTTTGTGTCAGTGTGCATCATTATTTGTCAGATTTTTTTTTCAAACATTTTCTTCCCGAGCACAGCCTGCATAGTGTTTTTATCTTTTGGATGTTTTGATCGTGTTTCTACTCCCACCTCAAGCACCTTTTTTAAAAAGTGCAACTATATCTGGCCAACGCTTCCAAGACACCGTTGTTTCTTTACCCTCCCACATTTTTTGTTTATCTCTGCTTTTCCAGAAGACTTTTGGACATGGCCTTGATTCGTATTGCCTCTCTCAGTGACCTTTTAACTGAACGTGTTGTTAGAAGTAAATCCTTGCCGTATACAACCTCTCATTGGCAAGTTTTCTCTGTAAACATTTGACAATAAAAAATCATTGATCCTTGGGATTGTTGACAAAAGCATGGGCAGAAAAAAAGATAATGACTCCATTAAGCATGTTTGAGTTATTTGAGGAGACAACAATAATGGAGGGTGACCAGATGTCGCTATTTAACCGTGACAAATCACATCAATAAAAAAAAGAAATATAACCGTTAATTTCCTTCCGATTTACCTCCACATTCACGTTTGCGTTATTATTGTCATCCGCAGCTAATCGCTACTCGCTAGCAGATGTGTTTTCGTCACACCGGAACTAGCACTACTTCCTGCTTCCAATTGTAAGAATCATGGGTAATGTAGTCCTACTAGTCTTAATGCTGCAGTCAACAGTCAGATCTAACACAAGCTGAGCTGGCGCTGTATTTCTAATGTTACCATGCGGGACAGGCGCAAGGTAAAAAGGTTTACAGCTGTTGAACTTGTCAACCAAGATAGCGTTTAGCATTAGCTAAAGTAACAACACAACCACCAGTTGGATAAAAATGAGCGCATTGTCTAGTTTACAGCTGTTGAACTTGTCAACCAAGATAGCATTTAGCATTAGCTAAAGTAATAACAAAACCACCAGTTGGATAATGATGAGCGCATTGTCTTGTTTACAGCTGTTGAACTTGTCAACCAAGATAGCATTTAGCATTAGCTAAAGTAATAACACAACCACCAGTTGGATAATGATGAGCGCATTGTCTTGTTTACAGCTGTTGAACTTGTCAACCAAGATAGCGTTTAGCATTAGCTAAAGTAATAACACAACCACCGGTCACCAGATTGACTAGCGTTTAAATTTGTAATAGTTCCTGGTGAGAATGAATGAATTGTATATTTGACTTTCAGCGAAAGTAACCTTTGAAAATCTGGTCACCCTGCATTGAGGTATTTATTCCCCCCAATTTGACAAACCTTGAGGAACTGATGCCTTTATGAAGCCATTATTCTCCTGTCTTTTCAGTTTGACGAAGGATTACGCAGGTGTTATCTGAGCCAAATGAGCCATCTAATGAATACCATCATCTTCTTTTTGGTCCACACAAAAAAAAAAAACACCTCCAATTGATTGCACCCCAAAGGCAGTCTTCATCTCATGCCTTGGGCGTCTTAAGTTAACTCCTCTTTGTGATGGAACTGCAGCGCCACTCAGAATACCCCCCCCCCCCCCAATCAGAGTATTCCTTCGGCTAAATGGTGAACCGTGATTATTGGCAGTGTTTCATCAAATTCAGTGTAATAAAACAGTTTGTAGTTTGTAGAGGAAAAGTCATCTGTAATGTGTTGCTAATCAGTTGATCCTTAAGATGCTATGCAATGAGAGAGAAAAAAAAACAGTTGCTGCCATTGTACAGTGTACAGAATAACCGTTTCAATACGATTACTATTACAATATTATTTCCCTTACTTGGACAAGTAAAGGATTTTGTCAGTTAATTAATGAAAATATATGACTTGTACATCAGTCAAAGCAAGATTAAATGATCGCCTGGTACGGTATTTGATGCCGTCTGATCCTTGGCAGCTTGTCAATTTCCCCACTTGGAACCAGCTGGTATTGACGGGATATTTATCACATCTAAGCCTTTTGTGGAAATGATAAGGAGGCACAGCAGGTATGAGAGATCCATATCATCACCGGGGATGTCATCTTAAATCCATCTCTGTTGTGTGACCTTGTTTTCAAAAGGGAGCATATTCTAACATTCTTTTTATTCTCTCCTGACTATAAATGTCTCCTTCCATTTTTGATGTCACAAATCCCCTTAAATGTTTAAGAAGCTAAATAATTAGTCTCTATTTTGGAGTACATTTGGTTATACTACTTAACCTTTGAAAAATGTTGCCTCATGATTGCTTGTTATGCTTTATAATTAATCCTGCTTGGGATTTTTTTTTTTTTTTTGTTAACAAGCAGCAGACAGTCTTGGAATGCTAATGGAGTTTTTAAGAGGTGTGCAATGGAGCCACCATATTGTTTAACATTTAAGAGACATTACAAAGTCAAGTCAGGTCCACCATGACACAGTTCTTTCATGCATCAGCTTAGCTCAAAGGACTCCAGAGCTATTCAAATCAGAAGTTAATTGGCAGGGAAACAACTGGAATACAAAGTGATTTAAACTCATTATTGGTACAATATTTAGTTGGTTAAGGTAACAAACTAGGGCTAGGGTTTCAAATTAGGGTTTCAAACTAGGGCTAGAGTTTCAAATTAGGGTTTCAAACTAGGGTTAGGGTATCAAATTAGGGTTTCAAACTAGGGCTAGGGTTTCAAATTAGGGTACTAAACTAGGGCTAGGGTTTAAAATTAGGGTTTCAAACAAGGGCTAGGGTTTCATATTAAGGTAACAAACTAGGGCTAGGGTTCAAAATTAGGGTTTTAAACTAGGGCTAGAGTTTAAAATTAGGGTTGAAAACTAGGGCTAGGGTTTCAAATTAGGGTTGAAAACTAGGGCTTGGGTTTCAAATTAGGGTTGAAAACTAGGTCTACGGTTTCATATTAAGGCAACAAACTAGGGCTAGGGTTTCAAATTAGGGTTTAAAACTAGGGTTAGGGTTCCAAATTAGGGTTTTTAACAAGGGCTAAGGTTTCAAACTAGGGCTACGGTTTCAAACTAGGGTTTCAAACTAGGGTTAGGGTTTCAAATTAGGGTACTAAACTAGGGCTAGGGTTTCAAATAAGGGTACTAAACTAGGGCTAGGGTTTAAAATTAGGGTTTCAAACTAGGGTTAGGGTTTCAAATTAGGGTACTAAACTAGGGCTAGGGTTTCAAATAAGGGTACTAAACTAGGGCTAGGGTTTAAAATTAGGGTTTCAAACAAGGGCTAGGGTTTCATATTTAGGTAACAAACTAGGGCTAGGGTTCAAAATTAGGGTTTCAAACTAGGGTTAGGGTTCCAAATTAGGGTTTCAAACTAGGGCTAGGGTTCCAAATTAGGGTTTCAAACTAGGGTTAGGGTATCAAATTAGGGTTTCAAACTAGGGCTAGGGTTTCAAATTAGGGTACTAAACTAGGGCTAGGGTTTAAAATTAGGGTTTCAAACAAGGGCTAGGGTTTCATATTAAGGTAACAAACTAGGGCTAGGGTTCAAAATTAGGGTTTTAAACTAGGGTTAGAGTTTAAAATTAGGGTTGAAAACTAGGGCTTGGGTTTCAAATTAGGGTTGAAAACTAGGTCTACGGTTTCATATTAAGGTAACAAACTAGGGCTAGGGGTTCAAATTAGGGTTGAAAACTAGGGCTTTGGTTTCAAATTAGGGTTGAAAACCAGGTCTACGGTTTCATATTAAGGTAACAAACTAGGGCTAGGGGTTCAAATTAGGGTTTAAAACTAGGGTTAGGGTTCCAAATTAGGGTTTTTAACAAGGGCTAAGGTTTCAAATAAGGGTTTCAAACTAGGGTTAGGGTTTCAAATTAGGGTACTAAACTAGGGCTAGGGTTTCAAATTAGGGTTTTAAACTAGGGCTAGGGTTTCAAATTAGGGTTTTAAACTAGGGCTAGGGTTTAAAATTAGGGTTTCAAACAAGGGCTAGTGTTTCATATTAAGGTAACAAACTAGGGCTAGGGTTCAAAATTAGGGTTTTAAACTAGGGCTAGAGTTTAAAATTAGGGTTGAAAACTAGGGCTAGGGTTTCAAATAAGGGTTGAAAACTAGGTCTACGGTTTCATATTAAGGTAACAAACTAGGGCTAGGGGTTCAAATTAGGGTTTAAAACTAGGGTTAGGGTTCAAAATTAGGGTTTTTAACAAGGGCTAAGGTTTCAAATAAGGGTTTCAAACTAGGGCTAGGGTTTCAAACTAGGGTTAGGGTTTCAAATTAGGGTACTAAACTAGGGCTAGGGTTTCAAATTAGGGTTTTAAACTAGGACTGGGGTTTAAAATTAGGGTTTCAAACAAGGGCTAGTGTTTCAAATTAGGGTTTAAAACTAGGACTAGGGTTTGTGTGTCAAAAGCCATGTGTCAAAACTGAATCCTGTTTGTGTTTTGCAGTCTATTTTTTGTGTAAAAAATAATTCACTTGAATTTTGAGACATTCAGTATTTCCAAATCTATTCAAATGGAATTTAAGCATTAGATTTTGCTGTATGTAGATTTTTTTAATCTGGGGACACAAAATAGCAGAAGTGAGTAAAATGTCCATACTTTAATTGTAGCACACTCTGATCTGGAGGAAATGGTGCGCTTTCTGCTTTTTAGCACATTATGAAAGCGTTCGTCTTTTGTTGTTGTTGCCTTCACCTTTTTTTTTTTTTTTTAAACGCAATGTTAACGGAATAATATTGTACATTGAGAATCTCGTCGAGAATCTCGTGGTTTGCAGCCTGAGTGAAAGTCAAATGTCAGGAACGGCAATTTACAGAAATGGGCTCTATGCGACATTGCTGGTCCATTACATTTTGTACCTCTCTTCTTTTTGGATGCCAAAACAATTTCATTAAGCCGACCGGAAAAGCAGGTCACTGTGCGACCTGATTTGAACAGGGCTCTAATTAATGTTATTAGTCACACCCGTGCGGTTGTGGTGATATTTACAATGACGGCCTTGATTTTTTTATTATACACCTGTTCTGTTTTTCTCTGCAGGACTGACATTTGAGTAGCACGATGTTTGAGTTTTGTCTATTTTAAAATATTCTGGACAAATGTTGGGATTCTATTTATGTTGCCGTCTGGGGCAATGTCAACAGTAGTGTCCTATTACAGTAATTCTGCCAATTCTGTGTTGCAAATCAGTTAATACGGTGTGTCAGGGGAGCCTTAAGGACTTAAATGATACTTTCTAAATGAAGGCCTTTGTTATCCTCCAAAATGACACTTAATCCTTAAATCCATTGTCCAGAGCTACAAACAAAAGAAAATGAACACATTTCTTAAGAAATCTTTGTTGTAGTTTAAACTGTATAAGCAGAAATGTCCATGTAGCAGTTCGCAGATTGGTGCTAATTTGAACTCCATTCATAGGGGCAGTCAACCCCCAATTTTTCTTAACAATTCTCCGCAACCCCTGTTTTTATACATCTCAGGAGGCGGCCATTTTGTCCTGTACCGCCCACTTGCTGTCAACAGAAAATGACATCACAGTTGCTCAGGCCTAAGGTAACGAGCAAATCACAGCTCACCTGTTTTCCGAGTTTGGTCATGTGACATTCACAAGCTGAGCCGTTATTGGTCGTTACTTTACAACTGTGACGTCGACAGCAAGTGACAAAATGGCAGCGGAATTTTTGCTTCTTAATTCATATTCCACAAACACATTATTAATCCAAATACAGTGGGGCTTGCGAAGAACATATTGTAAAGGAAAATAAATTGGGTTTAATGTAGCAACTCAACGTATAGATGGTGGCAGTCACGGCTCAAGCAGGGTACAGATGGTAGATGAATTTGGTAGTGAACTCTGTGTGCGTCATCCTCCACAAATGCGAGTGTCGCTTGTGCGAATCTGCCGTTTATTTCCCCGAGAAAATCCTGCTTTCATCTGCAGGCTGCTTGTCATGCAAGATCGTGACTATTCCATGCAATACCAGCCAAGTACTGATTGATGTTTTTCAACTCTCCCAACAGGTATATGATGGTGATCAATGGCAAACATGAAGTATTCATGATTGACAGAGACAACACGATCTTCCACTTACCCAATTTAGAGTTTCCTTTCCGGAAAGATCCACGCGTCCATCTAGCAAATACACTTTTAGATGGGGTAAGTTCTATTTCTCGTTATATTTGTGTTTTGTATTGTGTGTCGCTGCTTCAGAAAATCCTATCAGACCCTGAGCGGACTGCAACAGCATCTTTAACCTTCATAACCTTACCATCCTATCCCCAATGCTCAGTCTTGCAGATAATTGATCTTGGTTTCCAAAACCTCGGGCCAAAGATGTTGCAGTCTGGCAAGTTGAGCCCCTCACACATATAGCTGACATGAAAATCATCCTCCCATGTCCTGGGGAAATGTCTAATGGAAGATTTGACGGTTTTTCTGCTACTGATTCCGGCGTCTGTTGTGCTCTGTGTTGCGTTGTAATTCTTGGCGGAGAGTTCTCTGGGGTGTGACCTCATCCTCAGGGATGTGATTTTTCCGCTAATTCGCGGAATTGCGCTTTTTTTTTATCCCCCCCCCCCCCCCCAAAAAAAAAATCTGATTTTTTTTTTTTTTTTAGTAATAGTAGTAGTAGTTCATTGTGTATGCACATGACTCCGACAGATAACATCTTCTGCTATAACAAAGACATTTGTGGTATGCTCTAATATGAGTTACTTTTCATTTGGTCATGATACAATTATTTGTTCATGAAATTTGAACTCTTCAACATTATTTATGTGTTAACTTAGTAATCACATTAGTTAGATATGATGATATTCTCAGTGATAGTTTTTAAAAGCAAAGGCAGTCCAATGTTTTTGAATGTGACTGATTTTGAGTTGACTAAAACTGCCATTTTATATGGGGATAGTTTAATATACATTGAAAATTTATGCTGTTGTTTTGTCTATTTCTTTGTCATGTGAGTGCATTGAAAGTACTTAAAAACACGGAGACCCCCCAGACCCCCGGCTAAATTTTCAGATAATTTCACTTTGGTCAAATCACATCCCTGCATCCTACGATACCAAGCTTTACTAGGAAACAGCTTTTGGTTCTTAATGCTGCTTAGGCTTGAGCATGACAAATGGAGTCATCCGTTTCTGATTTATAATGATAATTCTGCTGGGCACGTGGAAATGATTGATGAAGCGGTTGATCTAACAAGATTTTGCAGAATAGGTGCTTTGGCTTGATGATGGAGCACTTACATATTTGTAGGCTGTAATACTGTATATGTTTATTTCATGCTGCTACCGTACGTCGATAAATCACTGCCTTTGCAACGAAAACGTGCACCATGTCATCGGGATCATAGAAAAAAAAAAACGATGTGAAAATGATTCCTCTCATGTTATCTATTCCTTGGCAAGAGTTTCCTCTCGAGTGTTCTTCCAAGTCATGTACAGAGCAATATTTGCTGCTGGGTGTCTTCATTTGTTGTCTTCAAACGTTGAAATAATGTGCTGTTGTTGCCTTTGGATGTGATGAACTAGCCTGAAAACATACTTGAGTTTGCAGCGGAATGTTTTTTGCTCATTGTCTGATGCTGCAAGCCCTAACCAATACCAAATTAGTGATGAAACTGTGCCTCTTTTGTAACCTAACTCCCTGTTTGCTGCAATTTCTTCAGTGTAGTTTGCTTTAACAGGGACACATTTTCGCCTTTGGAAGCCACCAAGCCTCACTCAGAAACTCAATTCATCAATTATATTAATTAAATGTTCATACTGGGCTGCCAGTTGTCCATCCCCTGCGGTAGAAGGACACAAAAATGCATTTTTCTTTTCAAATTTCTACATTTCTGTTATGTCCCCAAAGCCCAGGTGTTGGTTGTGTGTTGAGATTGCTCTAAGAACTTGTTTTACTCTTGTGTATTTCTTTGTGTTTATGCTTCTGGCTCTTCATTCCCATAGAGAGGATGTGATTTCTATTTATAGTGAGCTATGTTCAAATCCTGCTGTTTTCTCTGATAGGTTTCATCTTTAGCCTGCAGGCATTGGTCTTTGTTTACTCTGTTTTATGTGGCTTTACCTTTCTCCAATTTCATAACTGGATGGCACCATAATGGCAGCTTCCATTGGTCACGCTAATGTATTCATCCATGGCTGTTGTCTGCCTGGGCTATGGTTGACTGAACCAGATGCTTAGTGATTGCATAATTTCTCACCCTCTCAGCCACACCCACAAATCACGTCAGAAAACACATATGCCATTCATTTGTTTCCATATGGCCAACATAAAAGTGGAAAAACATGTTAACCTAATAAAAAAATATGGCTGCATCTTTTAGTCATTGATACAGTAATGTCATAATTTATACAATTGTGTAAAAAGATGTGCTGTACTGTAAAAATTTTTTTGTGTGATATTCATTTGTGTTGAGGTACTTCTCTGCCACTAGATGGCATCATTGCATTTGTAAGACGTTTGTGACAGCTCGGTGCATTTTTCTTTTCATATTAAGAGCAATCTAATCTATAACATGAAGTAACTGCACATTTTTAAAGTTGTAAAATACAACTTGACCCCATTCTCCATAAATATATGCATTATTATTACATTTATTACTACTAAATTTTGACGTGGGCGTGTCTGCTGCGTTGAGACCGGAATTCCCTCAGTTCAGGTTTTCCAAGTAAGGGGCGGTCATTGGTCGTGCGCTAAAAAAGTGTATGCCGTTACAAGAACTTTAAATTAACACAAAATGAACGCACTGATTTTGACACCCCTAATTTATATTCACCTCAAAAGCTGTGCTGTTCTGAAATCAAAATGAAAGAGTTTAATCGTCTTATCTACCTTCTGTGGTATAATTCCTTATAAGAAATGGCGAAAGAATATATTTTGAAATAACTTGATTTGTCCTTTTCCAGACCGTTGCGGGACCTATCTTGTCATCCCCCCCCCCACCCCCCCACACACGGAAATATATTGTGTAATTTAAAACCCACAAACAAACACATTCATCCTAGATATCTGCTGCAAAATTATTCACGTGAGGCTCACTGTTTATCAGCCATAGCTCTAGCGCCTGACATTTTTGTACCTGCTGCCTTTTTTCATTGAAGTCTGCAACTTGAGAAAAAAAGTTAGTAGCATTAATATTTCATGAGCACGGAACAAGTCCTGCCAAAGTCTGCAAACCCTGCAAGTCCATCCTTGGTCGTTATCACACCGTTGCGTAAGAGTTTTGAACACCAGTGGTCTGTCTGCTCACCGTCGTCCATCACCGCTTCACCTGACTCTCAACTTGAAAGCTGTGCATAATTGATACTTGGTGCTATTTCTGCCTCACGTCCCTCTTTTGTCCGACCCTACCCCGAGCACATCCAGTTCCTTCCTTCCTAGATGTTCGTTTAATTGTATGTATAAACGCAACACTTTTGTTTTTTTTTCACATTTTTTATGAGATGAACTCAAAGATCTAAAACTTCTTTCACATAAGCGATATCACCATTTTTCTCAAATATTTTTCACAAAGCAGTCTAAATCTGTGATAGTGAGCACTTCTCCTTTGCCGAGATAATCCATCCCACCTCACAGGTGTGGCATATCATGATGCTGGTTAGACACCAGGATTAGTGCACAGGTGTGCCTTAGACTTCCCACAATAAAAGGCTACTCTGAAAGAGACTTAAGAGTTTAAGTTGTAGGACTATCACAGATCTAGACTGGTTTGTGAACAATATATGAAAGAAATGGTGAAATTGTGTATGCGGAAGACGCTTTAGATCTTTGAGTTCATGCCATAAAAACAAAAGAAAAGTGTTGCATTTATATTTATACATATATCTAGTATGTACATGCTCAAATGTTTTGAGGAATCGTCTATGCCGTTATAATCTATTTGAATATATTTTCTCTTCGTCTCTGCAGGAGATGATCATTGACAAGGTGAATGGTCAGCCCGTCCCCCGCTATCTGATATACGACATCATCAAATTCAATGTGAGTAGTCTCATGAGGAACTGTGTCACCTTTCCATTGACATACATTTAGATTAGACATGTTTATGCAGAGATCCCACAGAATAGCGGCATCAGAGCCGTCACAGATATGAGACAGAGCCCAGCAGAGGCTGGATATTGCCACAACAGAGTTGGATAATTAAATATGTGGTGACATCAGTCCCAGCATTGGGTGGAGTGCATAAAATCCACTTGGGACAGCAATCAGTGTAGAAAAAGTCAGCATTGTGTCATTCACTTACAGCTGCCGTTCCACTTCTGCTATGGTTCTGATTAGCGATGTTCGAATCATATTCGTCTACGTGACTGAGGCGGGATGGCGGTGTGGACGGTTGAGACACAATGCCTTACTGTGTAGGGGCCAACTTGTAAAAATAGTGATGGGACACTGACTTTCTAAGAAGAATCAAAAGAAGAAAAACGTCAAAGAAATTTTAAACTTATCATGGTACACATTTCTTTATTTACCAAATATTCTATATTTTGTTTACAAATGTAATGAAAGAACTGTTTTTATTAACTTTTTTTTTATGGACAAAAATAGCAGCATAACTATTGAAAAGGGTTGGGGTGGGAGATGATCCCCCCCCCCCAAAAAAAGAAAAAATACGCCCCGTGAAATATCGAGCTATAAGCCAAGGTAAACCCCACAATGTATGATTTATTGACCCAAATAAAAATACGTGATAAAGCGAACTGTAGTAGCGAGGGGCCACTAATACAATTCTTGGATTGTATGGCGCGAAAATGTCAACTTTTAACTCTTTGACTGCCAGACGTTTTCAGAAAAGGGATGCCGTGGGTGCCAGCCGATTTAAGCATTTTTGACTGATCTTTCAAGGTTCACAGAAAATTATGTGTTTGGACTATGGAAACACACATACTACCAAATGAAAGATTGGACTCTCATCTTTCATCAGAAAAAAAAGTTTGTATCTACCGTATTCCGTTTTTCAGTAATCAACAATAGAAAATGGTTAGTTTCATCTCTGTTTTGAAAAAAACTTATTTTAACGTCTTTGGCACTCCTCCATAGGATTTTACTAAATGTTATTTAACGTTTTTGGCAGTCAAAGAGTTAAAAAAAATAAAGAATTTTTTTTACTTACACTACATATGGCGTACACGTTTTTTAATTTACTAAATATTCTATATTTTGTTTAATAATGTAATAGATTGTGTTGAATGAAAAAAGAGCTATTTTTTATTTCCTCAAATATTACAAAAAAGGACAAAAATAACAGCATAAATACATTTTTTTAAGGGTGCTTACTATTGAAAAGGGTCAGGGTGGGGGATAATCTAAAAAAAACTAACAAACAAAGAAAACACCACTGTAATACAATTCTTCGACTGGCTGAGGACATTACAGGACTGTTAACACACCTCCGTAATTGTTTGATCTGTATTCTGCTAACAGCAGTCAAGCAGGCGCAGAAGCAAACAAGCTTTGCAGTTATCAACCTTAACCAAGCCACTGCTCCTTTCCCCCATTTGAAACCGGATAAATTGCCCGAAAGGAAGAGAAAGTGGAGAAGGTAGCTTTGACCGTTATTTTCATCCACTGCCCCCATCTCTCCATCGATCACCCCAGTAAGTGGCTCAATGAGGACACTTCTCTGATGGGAATGTCTTTTGTAAGATGTTTGGCAGTGGTTAGGAGCTCCACATGACTCCCCCCAAGCTGGCGCTCGAGCACTGTTGTATTGATCCGACTTGGCCATTATTAGCCTCGATGCCGGGGCCTCATCCTCTGTGTAGCAGAAGGAACATGAAACCACCTGCTATGCCCGTGGCCTCATGTAAGACTCAAGTTGTTAGCAACATCAGGGCTGCCTCATTCAGCAGTATTTATGCAGTCTTTCAATTTTGGCCAATAGGACACAACCAACTATTTCCCATTTAAGTAGCACAAACACAATAAAAAATATGAGTCAGGAAATATAAAATAAAACCAGCTTTGAAGTTGTATTTTTCCAACAATACAATATAAACAATATTGAGGCATATTCATCTTCGATTTGTATGTTTTGTGCCTGAGAAAACAGAATATAAACTGTACAAAAATCCCGATTCATGTATTTATACACTATTCCGTTCTACAAGAAAAAGCCGGATTTCATTTCCGATCTGAGTGAGAATAACCTGCAATAACAAATCCAACTATTGTCCTCATGGAGTATTGAAGCTGAAAGAAAATTGGCTTTGAAACGCCTGCAGAATAAATATTATTGCTCGTGAATTATTGCTATATGTGCCTGACGGATTTTAGTGCAACACCTCGATGATAGGATCTGCACATTACTCTCTTGACTTTGAGTCCATATTTCATCACCATTGCTAAACGTCATTCATCCTAAAATACTGCACACCTGACAGTAAAATAACTTTGAACTGCTTTTCACAACAACACTGTAGGAATTGTTCCTACCTTATTTTCAAGATCTTACTTGTTGCGGCAGCCTGTCTTCAAGAAAGAAAATCTGTGTTCCTGCAGCACTCAGGTGTTTAACATTTAATGTGACTTATATATATATATATAAATTCTTGATGTAGGCCTACTCATACTTCAGCCATAATGGAAGTTACGTAACACGTTGAAATATATGACCACTGCCAGTGTTGTTGTTGCTGGTGTTCCGATCCTGTGCTGTAAAATTTTTGTCGTTATGGTCATAAACCAGGAAGTGATTCATTAATAATTGAATTTAATCAGTTTATAAGTTAACTGTATGCAGACGGTACGTTCATACTATGCCGTGCAAAAAAAAAAAAAAGATTGGTCGGACCAATATGTGCAATATGACTTTACGTGTATAACGGAATGTATGGTGTTCCACAGGGTTCAATTCTGAGGCCTCTACTCTTTTTATTGTATCTGTTGCCGCTGGGTTCTATCTTATGAAAGCTCTATAAATATAGTGTTGAGTTGAATTATATTTTATTTTTCAATAAGGTAGGGTTCGGTGATGCGCATATAACCTCCCACCACAAGGTTAAGTTTGAATAATGAAATCCCTCTCATGCTGTGGTTGCTCGCTGCTGACCGTGGAATGTGCTGTAATATGTTGAACTTTGCCGCATGACTGGTATCATATTTGTGGGACTTTTTTTTTCACACTTTGTTCCGTGGCTTAAGGCCTTTATTCCTTTTCAAGATTGCAAAACCGTCAATTATTAAAAACAATCTTTAATCTCTGCTGTATTTGAAGAACAGTCTGCTGCGTTTTTTGTGTTGCTGAGGCGTGGATAGCACACGCCTTCAATCATCCACACTTACATCTTGCGCTGTCCCTATGACACTGCTGACAGATGGTGCTGAATGTGTGGGACAGGATACCAGCTTTTCCTCCTGCGGATGATTTGCCGGTTTTATCGAAATCCGAAATAACGTGAAAAAAACATACGTAAATTTTGTTAATTATATTTTGCTGTTGAGGTGGGTTCATTTTTCAGCGGTGTCAACGCAGTCATCTTTCAAACCATGTCTTGACATTCATCGAGCCTTGTGTTACTTGCGTGTTTATATTTAA